>NW_016157238.1:338524-398498 GCF_001687245.7 Rhagoletis zephyria
CCAATATCGATAGCAACATCAATAAAAATATCGAAATCTATAAAAATATCGGTAATAAAATCGATAACAAAATCGATAAAAATATCGATAACAAAATCGATAAATAATCTATCATAAAATCGATTACAGTGTCGATAACAAAATCGACAACAAAGTCAACAAAATATCTATAACAAAATCGAGAAAAAATATCGATAACAAAATCGAAAAAATACCGATCATTATATCGATAAGTTCCGAAAATATCGATAGCAAAATCAATAACATTATCGATAAAAATTTCGATAGCAAAATCGATAAAAACATCGGTAATAAAACCGACAAAGTATCGATTATTATACCGATAAACCCCGAAATATGTACTTACGGACACATACATACTTTTTGTCTCCTTCCCACGCTTCCAATGCGTGCACGTGTTTGCAAAATGATGACGAGGTGATTTTGTATGGAAAATCATTTATGCCCATATATTTGAATAAAATAAACATATACATATAGAAGATATCAACCAATACTATTTTTGATTAAAGAAAACAAAAACAAAATCATTCGAGCGGTTTTCGAGCATTTTGGTAATGAAAAAATTACAACTACAACATTTGAACATAGCCCCCATACCTTAAGGTAAGACGTATTCTACGTCAAAATAATAAAACTATAGTTTTTATTAAAATAATTATAAAAAAGTTATTGGTAGATATTTCCCATATTTGGTAGATTTTTTCAAGTCGATGGTAAATATTTTTTTTCGTCAGTGGCAACCCTGATTCTATGGGTAAGTTCTCAAGATATTTTCAATTTACCGTTATTCAGCTTATAACAAAAATTGGTTACACTTAATCACGTATATCTTACGAACCAATATAACAATAATACGAAATACGGCAAATAAAAGCAAATTCTACAAAATTCTACATAGACCGTATATACATCACTTTTCGACAAATCTGATAGTTTCTGACAACTTAATTAATCATTCCGGATATTTTTTATGAAAATATGAAAAAAGCACATTAACAGAAGAAAAAATTTAAAAAATAACAGGTTATGGGTCAAATTTTTGGCTTTGTGTTAAAGCCTGTTCTGTTACAAAAAATCATGTTACTAATGAAGTAAATCGATTGATAAATAAAGAAATAATGTGTGGTCAAAAACACAAAGATTTTTTTATATGAAAAATGAGCATAAAAGCGTGCTACTGGGGTGTACATGGAGTATGAGTAACATTATATACTGCTCATTACTCATTCAAAAAATCTTATTACGTCTTTATTTATCCATCGATTTGATTTATTAGTAACTTGATTTGTTTGTAAAAGAACAGGCTTTAGCACAACTGCAGGAATTTTACACAGAATCTGTTAGTTTTTTAATTTTGTTCCTGTTAAAATTTGATTTTTCTATTTTTTTCATCATAAAAAAGAGGAATGATTAATTAATTTGTCAGAAACCTATCGGAAAGTGATATATAGACGTTTTATGGAAAATTTTGTTAGTTTTCATTTTCAGTTTGTTAAATTGGGTCTTGAGATATAAGTGACAAAGTGGAACCAGCTTTTGTTTTAAGCTGAATAATGGTAAATTGAAAATATCTCGAAAACTTATCAATAGAATAAAAAATTAACTCGATTTTTGGAAATTGGATAGTGGCGTCTGGAGAACAAAAACCAAATAAAAATTTGAGGTCCAGTTTAATTTACAAAATTTTTAAGTAATAAAAACGCTGATTTAAGTTGATTATAGCTTTTTTAATGGTATTCCTAACATTCGCATATTCGCATTTCGAAAATTCGCATTCGCACATATGCACGCTTGGATGTCATGTTCATCATACGCCCAGGAGCCAAGTGCACTTCATCCAAATTAACCGTAGACCAACGGAAAAAAAACTTCAGACTTCTACGTCTACGAATATATTTTATGTTGATATAATGAATTAAAGTAAATATTTGAAGGATCATAAGCTTAATTTTACACATTCTTACGATTATAAAGACATTCAATGCAAATATTTCTGTTATGATTGCGTTTAAAAACATTTTTTTTACACATGACACATGTAAATTCCGTCTTATTTTCGGAATGAAGTTTTTTTCTGACCCACAATAGTGACACCGTGCTATTTTTTGTTTTGGTGGCGCCGGGTGTTGCGGCTGTGAGCCACTCGGCTGGGAGTCTGCATTATCCATTACCAAGTTACCCAAGCCCCTTGAGGGGATTTCTCCAGTATAATTCTTCCTGTGTTCCATGTATGGCTTTGCCAAGCTGAGTCCCAGTTCGCGTAAAAAAATTATACGTCGGCCCTTATTTTGAGAATCCACCCAATCTTTGTTTACACTCATCCAAACAATTAAAGCATTTAAGGCCGAAATATCAACGATATTGCTAAATACAGCCATTGGCCAGCGATTGGTTTTGCGTTTACAACTGTAAGTAGATAGCATTTTGTCAACGGTGTCAACGCCGCCTTTGGTTTTGTTTATTGGTAATATTCGATTATTGCCGGCAATCTTTTGGGTGGATCTCCCGTACTCATAGTGATGTGCATTGTGCTCTGCACTACAGTGCATTTATCCTTTCGTCCAATATATGAAACTAATGTAGTATTTTGCGTGAAAGCGAAATTCGAAGTATAAACGGGAACCTTTTTGCATTCCAATAGTTTTACGGGAATACTGCGTTTGTTCTTACGCATTGTCCCCACCATTGTTAAATTTTTTTCAAGAAGTTTCTGGCCAAGCTCGAATGAGCTAAAAAAATTGTCAGTAGTCACATTGTGGCCTTTCAAACCGGTTACAAGATCAAGTACAACGCGCTGACCTTGATTCCTTTCGGGTTGGTTTCCCGGCAGTTTGCCCAAGTACGGTTGCATATTCCATACATAGCAAGACTTTGAACATGCAAGCATCCAAAATTTTATACCATACCTTTCTGGCTTGCTCGATATGTATTGGCGAAAACTGCATCTTCCATGAAACCCCAAAAGCTGTTCATCGATCGTAACGCACTCGCTAGGGTTATAATACATTAGCAGCAGTTCCCCCCATTTATCCCACAAGTTGCGTATTGGTGTAAATTTGTCATTGTTGTCACAGTTGTTGCGGCGTGAAGTTGGATCATCAAACCGTATAATTCTGGTAATTTTTTGAAATGTTTTCTTAGACATTATAGACCGAAATATTGGTCTTCCATAAGTTGAACAGAAAAGGTCTTCAACGGTTTCATTTTTTAATCTAAAAATTGCATATGTATAACCATGAGTAAAATCACACGGAGGATAATAGTTAGACATTTCATACTTATACACTCCTGCCATTAGCAAAACTGCAAAGTGATTTACTTCCTTGTGGTTTTGACCAAATATATGTTTGCCATAAGCGTTCGTGTTCTTCAAAATTATATTTTCAATTGGAGCAGGAAACAACAGTAAAAACACGTCTTTTATTGAATCCATACGAGCACTTGCATATCGTGTAACTCCAGGTCGCAAGCTCAAAACGTTGTAACTCCTTGCTCTCCCAGCTATATACAAGTATAGTCCAGAATGTAAAAAATTCAAACAGGGAAATAATTACGAATGCTTTAGCTTCAATCAGGGGTGTTTAACTCCAAGATGTCCCGTCTTTTGATATCAACGAATCAGAAGATTCCTCTCCATTTGACATTTCATCACTGTCGCTTTCAGAAGACTCGATGAGTGCAGCACTGAGATTATCTTCTTCAGGTTCATAATCTGTATCACTTTCACTACATAATTCACTAATATTTCACCATCACTTTGTTCATTTTCACTGTTTAGAAAATCTGCAATTTGTTCCCCAGTAAGTCGAGACATTTTTATTTTTCCTTTTATAGTGCTTTTTGAAAAAGTGTTACAATTGTCAAATGTCTTGGAATGCCAGCTGATCAAAGAATCAGCTGACCTAATTAGTGTAATCAACAATTACAAAAAAATAATCTGCAACAAAATAGCAGTTTTTAAATGATATCTTTATTCGCTCTTCGGTAAAATATAAGGTAAATTCAGTTCGGGTCGAAAACGACCCGAAGCGTAGAATTATGGAGTTTGTTTTTCAGAACGAAACAATGACGGCTAGAAATATGATTTTTAGGTAAGTTTGTTCCTTTCAAATAATAATTAAAAGTGAAAAACTTTCAGACTTCTAATTCCACTACGTATAGAGCTATATCTACTCAAAAGAGATTTTCGGGTCTTTTTCGACCCCAACTGTTGGTCTACGGTTAAGTGAATCCCCATCGATACGAATATAAATACACACGTTATCATTTATCTGAGCGCATGATATGCATATTTTACTGCACTTTTTTCTGGTTTATTCCCAGCACAGCGCCCCAACTTGTACTTTTACACTGCTGAATCTCTACAGATGGCTATAAAAATGGCGCTGGGTCAGAACCTGGATCTTATATCGGAGATAATGGGGATGAGCTTCAGTGATGCCGGACATTCTTTTTTAAATTACCCGCGAAAATCGGGGAAAAATCCATCAATTACCCACATCTTAAAAATGTATCCCACAAAATTCCCAAAGAATTCAAAACATATATTTCAGCAGTCAAGGGGAAACATTCATGTACATAGTTACCTTAATATGAATATATATACATGGGTAATTTTCAAACTAAATGCTATTCTTTCGTCCCCGCTTTTTAAAT
The DNA here is from genome assembly GCF_001687245.7 of Rhagoletis zephyria. Classification (NCBI taxonomy): domain Eukaryota; kingdom Metazoa; phylum Arthropoda; class Insecta; order Diptera; family Tephritidae; genus Rhagoletis; species Rhagoletis zephyria. Next base: position 343,205 of record NW_016157238.1, read on the forward strand.
TTTGGTATGGTGGTAAAAACAAACAATCAAAAACACCATTATACGATCCAAATAATATGCAACCAACAAAGCTGTTTTTACACCTTTCATGAATATGAAATGATACTACATATTACTTTGGTCCGATGTTCATAAGTACCAGAATAAGAAGAGATAGACCCATTGAAACATATAATTAAATGATGAGAACGTCGAACTGAGTCGATTTAGCCATGCCCGTCTGTTTGTATGCAATCTAGTCTCTCAGTTGTCGAGATATCTGCATGCAATTTGGTAGGTGGGTGTATTTTTATAATGTATTAATCATTTATCGGAACCGGAAGAATCGGACCACTATAACACATATGTAGCTCCAATACAACTTATTTTCAAAAGAATACTTACAAAGAAATGGCGAAAATCGGGTCGCTATAACCTATAGCCTCCAGACAACTGATTGTTCAGATATGAGATTTTTTGTTATAACTTCTCCATTTATGCAGCTAGAAATATGAAATTTCGCATTGTATTCACTCATTATCAACAGAAAGTTTACAGTAAAATGAACAAATATCGGGTCACTATAACCTATTTATTGCCTCCGATAAATTTAAAAAGTCTAGTGAGAAAATCGTCAAAATCTATGCTGTATGAAGTTTATTTCCTATACCACTGATTGTTCAGATACCAATTTTTGCGATATATCTCCTTTATGTAGGAAGCTAAACCCATTAAATTGTGTTACCGATTTACATATGATTTTTCATATGTGCAACTCCTCTATCTGTGTATGCTGTGAATATATAATTTTTTTCAAATGCAGTAATCTGCTCAAGTAAAATTTTCAGATGTGCATGAAAGGTAGGTATGAAGCCTTCGGCATAGCCGAAGACAGCGCTGCTCTTACTTGTTACACCAAACACCATTTACAATTGAAAAAATGAATAATTGTTCCATTTATTCGCTTTCGTCTCTGTTTTTGTTTCATATCTATCAAACCATTGCTACGTTGGTGCTCCCTTTGGCTCTGTATATACCCTGTCGGAAATAATTGACTTGTCTCAGAAATTAATCAATTGACAAAGTAGTTGGAAACAAACTATTTGTGCAGTTTATGAATTTTAAAGTAGTTGGAACATATGACATCACCTTGTTAATAAAGTTAGTTGCTTACGAGAAAAAAGGAAGAATTCAAACGACTTGTGGTTGGTAAAAAAGTACTTTTTAAATTGCTTTCAAAGTAATTGAATTTCCGACGGGGTACATACACACCGTACGTGAGCATATAAATAATGCGTTTATTGGAAATTTCGTCCTCTACAACTAATTGTTTAAAAAAATGATAGGCACATGAAAGTTGTAGGGAATCGAATTCTCTAAAAATTTGTTCTCTACCTTTTTTCGCGAGAAATGCAAAATTCGCGCGCAAATCGTAAAAAACACAAAATCGAAGATGGCGGACGTTTCCCATATCGCAATTGGGGGAAAAATTTTCATTTTGTGTTCACCCAAACCGAAGATACCTAACTGCGTCAACAATTTTCTTCCTGGAATTTTTTTCTTCTTACGTCGATTTTGGTCTAAAGCAGCCGTGCCCAGCGCAGGGCACTTGCCTATTGAATTCTGCCAGCTCAGGGCACTTGCTTATGGAGTTCTGCCGGCGTTGGGCATGCCTGGTCTAAAGTGATCGGGCTATGTATGTTCAAGCGAATGTGATACAGCGGAAGATCTGCAAAACAAGAATGTTTCTTTTGCCCTGTACACATACCCATATATAAATCTTAGGGGTTGATTTCGATGTTTTATGTTATAAATCTATATATACATATATGTATATATAATCGTACAGAGACAATTTACATTCAAATAAAGGTGCTCGATCAGAAACTTTGCACAAACATTTCAGTTTTAAGAATTATTCGATGTACATATTTGCACGGAAAGATTTTTAAAATTTTACATTGAGCAATTTTAAAATGTAAAACTGAATCTCACAAACCCATTCTCATTTTCAGTTTCCAACAACAACAATTTTGAACAATATCATTTCTTTATTTTTAATTTTGTATAATTTTAAAATGCTGGAAAGCTTAAATAAAAATCCTGGCGGACGAACTGAGCGATCGGTAAATTATTTTACACTCTCGATAAATATGCGTTTCAAAAAATCTGATTATTTTAGTATTCTGGTGCGGGGTAGAGAAAAGCGCCTGATTCAAAATTTAGGATAAGTGCAACAAGAGATTATTTTGCGAGTGGATTAGGTATTCGAATCTCAGCCTGGTGTAATTAATCGAAACCAGGATCGGTTAATTTCGTGTCAGAAAATATAAGCACTGTACGGTAGTTAATAAAGAAATGGTTAATATGTTGTCCGGAGAAGAAAATTTTTACTATGGGGTCGATATCTACTGCCGGTTCTGAATATCCACTGGAGCACGAGTAGTAGGGGAGTTGCACCTCATGACTTGATACTAAAAGTTGGAGCAGTTGTGATGTTGATCCCCAACCTAGATATGTATTTATGTATATTTGAAAGGTTAGTTAATAGTCTCGCCTAATAGTTAAAGAACTACAATATAATGGTTTGGACACCTTAATACCAATATGTATATATAAAGGGTTAGTTAATGGACTTAAAACATGTGATTCGCAAGGGAAGCGAATTTTGTTACCCCATATAAATTAACAGTCTAGCGAATCAACATTTCCATTTGCATTTAAACGTCTTAAATTTAAAATTATTGTAGCGCCCGCAATAAAAATAAATAGGTCTCAAAGTTAGACCCCGCATGGCCAGCTTTGTATACGTATTGAGTAGAGTATGATCTTGCCAAAATACCAAAGTTAAAGTTAACTGCCAAAAGCAATGCATGTGGTTTTTAGAATAAAGAAATATTCACATTTATTACCACGCGCACCCCGATTTTCGGGGATTATTAATAATTGTTTTAAATGAAAACTCCTGTTATATATGAAATGTCCCGTTTTCCCTTTTAATAATTTTTGCTGCAAAATATCACTCACATAGGGAAATTACCCACAATCTGGCATTACTTCTTAGCTTCACTTTTCTGTTATGTATGTTCAGTTGCATTTATGCATTTTCTTTTAACTGGTTAGGTTGTCTAAATTGAACGAATTTTTTAATTAAAAGACTATCAATTAATGGAATCCCCTGGTAATGGGGACTACTGTATTTACACCAAGTTATTTTGAAAGCAATTGAAAAACGTATGCACATCTAGTTAAGAAAGATAAATTGTTATTTATACTGAAAGGACTAATAATAACCCTGGATTACAGCAAAACTGTTCTGCGGATGCCACTATCCAATTACTATGTAGAAATGCTCGGTGATTCCGAAAATGGAGTTAATTTTTTGTATAGATACGTTTTCAAGATATTTCCAATTTACCGTTATTCTGGTTAAAGCAAAAATTTAATCACGTATATCTTACGAACCAATGTAACAATCTTAACATAAAGTACGGCAAATGAGAGATAATAAAATTCACCATAAACCGTATATACATCACTTTCCAATAGGACTTATTGTTTCTGAAAAATTAATTAATCATTCCATTTTATTTTTTATTTTTTAATGAAAAAATGAAAAAAATTAAAATTTAACAGATGAAAAGTTTAAAAACTAACAGGTTCTGTGCCAAATTTTTGCATCTGTGCTAAAGCCTGTTCTGTTACAAAGAAAAATCAAGCTACTAATCAAGAAAATCGATGAATAAATAAGAAATAATGAGTGGTCAAATGAAAATCCGCAAAAATTTTTTTTATGAAAAATGAGCAGGAAAGAAAGTTACCCATACGATCCGAACACCTGAGTAACACGCTTTTCTGCTCACTTTACTTATTTTGGACCACCCTAATGGGCATACTATTAAAAAGCACTTGTTTCCGTTGCAACAATTTCCGTCCCAACCATTTCGGTGTGAATCATTTCCGATAAATTTGCAAATTTACTCCCAACCAAACAAACGCCGCTAAAAAAGTTTTACTTCAACAAGTAATTTTTAACAAAAAAAAACCAACTTCAACTCTCATATAAAAAAAATATATATATATATATCATGATCCACTGATCGGATCTTAACCAGATTAGTATGGGACCACCTCTGAGACACTACCTTTCCATACATAAAAAACAAAAAAAAAATATTCCGAAGAAATGATAACCTCCTCCTTTTTTGGAAGTCGGTTAAAACATTTTCTTTTCGTTCTGATTTAGTCAAAATTTTCCACAAGCATTGACCACGTCGTGAGATATGATTTGTATCCCAGAATTTCCAGGAAAAGGAAATTTCAAGACTGGCTCGATTAATCCAACCATCTTGAACACGATCCGCATAGTTATACAAATAGCATAGATATAGAAGGTATTTTGTCTTCATTCCCCTAACACACTGGTGCCCGGTAACACACCCTACAAATTTATTGGAAAAATGTAGAAGAATTTGACGTAGGGCTAAAATTGTCCATAAATCAAGAAAAGGCGAAAAATGGGCGTGATTGATTTATTTTAATGCATACCTCCCATACAAACCTAACCACAAAAACGCCTTAAAATGCCATTGTCATTATCAATAGTCCCCTTTCAGTCTTGCTTTCATGTCTGGGGAAGAGTACAGATACCTCCGTACCGTCAATTCGTTTCAAGTTTTCTTGTCTCTTTTGATCTTTTCGTTGCTTCCCATTTAAAGAACCAAGGACTTGAATTCAATTAAAGTTGACGCGTGTGGAAGCAAATAGAAAACACAAAAGAGAATGCGAAAAAAATTGCTTTCAAGACTTGACGTGTCTGAAAGGCGACATAGGCTTGTATAGTAACTTCTCCAGTAAAACATTGCAGCGAGAGCGTAAAAGCAAAACAGAGCGTAAAAGTGAGACAAAGATTAAACTAGCAGAAAAAGTTATTGAACACAAAACTAGTAAAAACTTGCAAGTGAATAGTTGTTGCACCGTTTTGATATTCTGCTGTAAACATTTTACTATTTATAAATCAGTTTTAAACTCTTTGCTCTACGNTTTTTCTACCAATTTTGGTAACAATTTACCAAAGTGGCAACCCTGGTTACCGTACACTTTTTAACCGAGTTCCAAAAAAGGAGTAGGTTATCAGTTCGTCGGAATATTTTTTAGNCAGAGCGTAAAAGTGAGACAAAGATTAAACTAGCAGAAAAAGTTATTGAACACAAAACTAGTAAAAACTTGCAAGTGAATAGTTGTTGCACCGTTTTGATATTCTGCTGTAAACATTTTACTATTTATAAATCCGTTTTAAACTCTTTGCTCTACGCACAAGCACTTACACAGTCCAGTACATCATTAATATTTTGATTTCCACTCATTTTACTTTTGTTTGTGCTAAATTAATTCAACAAATGGCGGCTTTTGATATTTATTCTTCTTTTTCTTCTTCTTCAGCTAGCAAATTTCTGCAAGAATTTGCAGCTCTCCCGCGTTGTTACGCTCTCGATTTAGTGCTCTCTTGCAAATTTTTTGGGTTACCNAACCGACTTCCAAAAAAGGAGCAGGTTATCAGTTCGTCGGAATATTTTTTATAAATTTTTTTTTAATTTTTTTTCTGTATGTTACCGCATAACTTTGGACCACGTCAACCGATTTCGATAATTCTTTTTGCATCGGAAAGGTAGTGTCTCAGAGGTGGTCCCATACTAATCTGGTTAAGATCCGATCATATATATATATATCTTTTTTATATGAGAGTTGAAGTCGGTTTTTTTTGCTAAAAATTACTTGTCCAGTAAAAATTTGCCGGTTCGAGTAAAAATCAGTACTGACTATTGGTTCTATACAAATCTAATGTAATCTAAAGGTTAGAATGAAAATCCGATCATTTCTGATATGGAATCTTCAGAAAGTTTTAAAAAGCTTAGCTCGCGATCCACAACACTAATCAAAGTACAAACTCGACCAAGCATGTAGAAGAGTGTGTGAACGCTAAATATTTATTGCTTTTTATAGGGTGAATTAAATGATTAAAATAATAGCTTGTGTTATGAATTAGCCAACCAGAAATGAAAATACATAGATAGTTGATCTTGTATTTCAAAAAAGAGACAGCCTCAAGTAAACACATCTTCAAAGACAAATAAGTGTATAGGAAAGATGATAGCTAGTTACGAATTTACATCACAATTGAATCTCGCAACCGCATTCGATTCCCCAATAAACTAATAAAACAAACAACTGCAGAAAAATTGATCGATTAAATTCTGAGCCAGAAGGGACACGCTCCCACCGCCGGCCAGCTGCGGGAAGACAGCAATGGGAATATACATTTATGTAAAGCGGATGGGCAGGCACAGTAGTTGCTGATCACCTATGTACGTACATACGTAAGTATGTACAGTAGGGTGATCCAAAAATACGCGGGAAAAAGTTTAAAATGTTAATCCCCCCAGCATTTTTCTAAAAGGAGGTCTTCTGTAGAAAAACAGAGTTTTCCGATAGAAAAGTATTGATTTTCAAGAAACGACGTTTCCCCATATAAAATACATGTAAAACTTTATTGGCTTTGAGGCAGCTCTAAATATAATTTTTTTATTAAACAAAAAATATGGGTATTCTTTTAATCCATTTAGAAAAATCGTAGGAGGTAAGGCATTTTAACATTTTAAACTTGTTTATTTTGGACCACCCTAGTGTACATAGGCACCCAACTGTGAGTGGCGAGTGATGGAAAAGCTGCAGTCGCCACAACTGCTGCTGCTGGTGCGACGCTGTGACGAGTGGCAACAATTAGCGCAAGATTTTTTCCCTTCAATTTACAAGAGCTGATGGGGAGAAGTAACGGCGGAAGAATTATTGCTGGTGCAGCTCCGTGACTAATAAATGACCTAAAAAAAATTAGAAGAAAGCAGCAATGCCGGCAACAGGAAAAGTAAGAATAGAAACAAGCTAAAGAAAGCTACACATGTGCTGAAAGTTTGAAGAATTCAAAATCCACCGCATGCATACATACACATACATACGTGTTTGCATACTTTGCTTACGGATGTTGTTGGTAGAGATTTTACTTCTTCAAAATCTGGAGTGACGATCAACAGACGGACGCTCAGAATGTACGCTAATTATAGATGAAAGGGTGGGAAAGCTGACAGGTTGGGTTGGATGAGGCAGTAGTATACAAACTGACCGCATGCCTGCTACATAAAATAAAAGCTCGATCTCCCGAGCGGGTGCAGTCTACTACGCGCGTGTGTGAACCACTGAATGAATGCGCGAATGACAATGACAGTGGGTGCGATCTGTCGGTTCTATGCGAAGACTCCAACGAAAATTAGATGTTTATTTTTAAGTCAGACACATCAATACCTCAGTGCAATAATTAATAAAAAATAAAGTGAAAAAGCCAAACATTCCGGCGATGACGACACTCAGCATTCTAAATTTACGTTGCGTTCAAGTGGCAGTCGGTCATAAGATGGGTGCGTTCGCGATCAACTCGAAGTAGTATAAGAAGAAGAAAATATACATACACAAAATATATGTAGTTACTTATGTATGTATGTGCCCTAGCATACAGCTGGCAAAAAGTATTTTCAGTCTTGCGACGCATTTTTTTAGTTTTTAAATTTGGTTTCTCCATGAATTTCAGTTAAACGTAATTTTTCATACCCTCAATACATGGCTCCACAAATGTACCGCAGCTGAGGTAGCATTCGTGCATTGATGTTGTCTGGTGCCTAGGTGCGCGCCATTGCCGTTGTTACTGCCGGTGGTGATGTCGTTGTCGATGTGTGTGGAAGCTTTATGCTGTTGTTTTTGTTTTTTATTATTTTTGCATCGTTATTGTTGCTCTTTGTTCGTTAAGCTGTTGGCTATACATACTTATGTTATATGAGTCGCAGTTGGGGAACAGTGGGCGATTCGGTTTTTCAGGTAGCTAATACGGAGAAAATATTTCCTGATCTCATCATATTAGTTACGTCTCTGTTTCAAATTAGATATTTTTAATCGGAAAAAGATATGCTACGTCGAACCGACGGGCACTATTTTGAAAAAGCATTCTATCTCATTCACATTTCATGACAAGACAGCCATACTATTTTCAGCCAACTCAGTTTACCCATATTGCTCCCGGTACACATTTCCTATTTTCGTAGATTTTTACCTACGATACTAAGTGCCTTTACAGATAATATTGTCGTCGTGTATTTATGGCTATATTCTTTTTTATTGTTAATATTATTGTCCCAAATCGACTAAGCGATGAATGAATGTACCGATCGGTTATTGGGATTAAGGATATCTTGCAAGAAAATGAGGGGTAAGTGATACTGAAAGGCTGCACCCACCGCTTGTGCAACCTGGAAATATTGCCGAAATTTGCTACTAAAAGCTCCACAACTTCCGCCACAAACCGTATTATTACATCACAATGACAAATCTTAGAGAAAGAAGCAAGCAGACACTCTTACATATAAAAAAGACAAATGTATCTTCAAAAGTTCCATTTGTTTCGAAATCAAACCTTGTATTAGCCCTACTTGCTTTTAGGGAATTCTTAAATGTTATTATTTTATTTACATAACCATATTAAAAAAGAAGTAAAAGTAATTCAAAGAAAATTCATAGCAAAGCTTTCTTCTTCATAGTTGGCAACCGTTTATTGGTTTGAGTCGAGACCAAAAACTTTCGTCAGTTGCCTCTCTTTTTTGCGGATTTAGCTCAGTTGTTCATCACAAGTGCGGGCAGGTCCTTCTGCACTTCGTCCTTCCATTTAGTTCGTAAGCGCAAGAGCTTTCGCTGTCCACCAATGGGTGCGTAGTCGAAAGAACTTTTCTCCGCTTACCCAATATCCCATCGTCCATATCTCTGCGCCACATAAAAGCACGGGCATGATGAGAGATTCGTTTGTTCGTCAGCAGGGCGCTTTTCTTTTAAATTGGCTACCGAGACTAAAGTAGCAACTGTTGGCAAGAGTTATTCTTCACTTTATCTCCAGGCTGGAATTTTAGGTAATGTATATGCTGGATCCCAGGTAGATAAAATTCTTCGCTACTTCAGAGTTATGACTGTCATCACTGACGTGTGTCCTAATATGCGAAGACTTTGTATGTGTAACCAGCAAGTACTTTGTCCTGTCCTCGTTCACCGCTCTCTGATCTTCTTTTTCTAAGCTGCAAAGTGCTGCGCTGAATTACTGGGTTTCAGGTCAGGTTTTGCTATGTGTGGTGCCGCTGCGACCCGGATTGCCAGCTCTTATGACCTTTCCAGCACGAGAGTGAATCGCCTTTTATATAGAGCCTCGTTTGGTCTCTAACGGAGAGGTCCGTCCCGATTTTTCCGGAGCTGAAAGTTGGCTGACATACTAGGTCTGAAGCAACACTGAGTAAGTCAAATCATTTGGTTCCTGAAGGGCTTGGGTCTTTCAAGCAGTATTGCGTAAACTTCGGGATCTCCCTTCTTGTGAATTGGATAAGGTACCCTGACATTCCAATCTTCGGGCGGCCGACCACCTCTTCGCCGCCGGAGCCGGTATACGGTCGGCTCCGGTAGTCACGTTACTTTTAAGCCGCCCTATTGATGGCCTCCCCAGCCCCGGTATTGAAACCATTTGATTGCTGCCTTATTTTCTTATAGAATTTTCCAGCCGCATTCCTGTCTGCCAACATTTGAAACCCTTCGCATTCACGTATTTCAGCCTCTGGTATATCTTTTGAATAAAGTTCTCTGCTATATCCTCATCCCCTGGTACCATTAACCTGTCGCCCGCATAGCTATTGGCTGCACGGTTGCTTTGTGTGCTGTATATTTCTCCGCAGCAGAAATACGATACTGTCCGGCAATAACAGTTCCTCTTGCGTGGGCGGTAGTATCCAACCACTTCCTCCGCAGCGGCACGAAGAGACTGGGAGATGGATTGCTACTGCTCACTTATATCACGTCAAAGAAGAGTTTCTTGCAGTACTGAGAGCCGATTGCGACATTTTTCGGCTATCCGTTGAACTGAATATTCTCGACGTCGCGTTGCCTGACGAACGTTCTTCATTGGCGGACCTGGCGCGGGCGGGCCTTTCGCTTCAAATAATTGTCTATGGATGCTCCCCAATGCCTGACGAAGACATCTGTTGCAATTTAATTAATCAAACCTTGAGTAGATCATGGAATTATATCGCAGTATTTGGCTTTAGAAGCGAAAAGTCCTAATCGAACCAGTGTGGCACTGCACCACTGTACCTAAATGCGATTACTTTGTCGCGCCACATCAACCAAACCACTTCAGCCGAGTCACACAGCATTGCGGTGCTAACGAAGCAGGCATTTGTGCCAACAGCCATCCAGTTAGGCTTACAGAAACGAGCGGTGTACATCGCCCAGCACCGCTGCAAATGCTGTAGCTTATACTTTGGCTCCGCCGACTCTATCGGACTAGCGTCAATTGCGGCTGTTGTCGTTGCCGCCATAGCCACAGTCGTTCCTGTTGCGCCGTTGCCGTTGACGTGCTGCTATTACTGTTGTTTGTCTGAACCATCGTTATTGCTCGATTGCCTGTTTGTTATTGTTGCAACCGGTGCTTTGTGTACTTTGAGTTTGTTCGAGGACGTTCCATCCACGATATAACGAATCGACGTACGAAAATGGGCGAATAAATACTTGTGTATATACTTAGTGCGTACGTAAGTATAAATACCCAATATGCCAAATGACTTCGTATCGACTTCAACTTTCTGGTGAACAATTTGTACGCCACCGTTCATCGTCGATGGCTCGCTGCTGAACTCGTCCGAAGATGAAAAGCACAGTTCGCCGGCGGGCTGTAAATAAGACACGTAGGCGAAAAAATGTATGCCATACTACAATTTTAAAACACATTTTTTTAATATATTTTTGCCCGATCGGTTCAAATTTGTTTAATTTTATGTTTATAGGCTAGTCTGATCTTTAAGCTTTGGTGCAATGAAAATTACATTATTCCACTTTTTACTCGAAGTTTCGCTAAACCTTTTCTAGCATCTTCAGGAGTATTGCTTATTTTCTCTGTTAAAACAAATATACAAGAACACAAAAAAAAAATTATTTCTTTTTAAAAAATTATTTAAATTAATTCATTTTGTTCTTTTTTGTAGGTCCATAAGTTTCAATGAATTTTAAGAATTAAAAAGCCATTTTTAAAAAGCCAATTTTAAATCCCGTTTATATAATTAGTATTTATAAAGAGTACAAGTTTAAACTGGCTCAAAACTCGAACTGATTTCGGAAAGTTTTTCAAGTTCAATAAGGCGAGTTCACTATAACGCCGTCGAATTGATTCGAGCCCGTCTTCGTTCTGTGGCTAATTGGGTATGCATGTATTTATGTGTGTGTGTGTGTGTCGCATTGCCATCGATGTAGTGTTGTGTGCCACGCGCGCCAAAGTGAAACTCGCAACGACTTAAGAGCCCATGGCACCAGCAGCTACACCACCAACCAGCACAGGCATAGCTGCCTTAGTTTGAAAATTTCCCTGATGCAATCAATAAATGCATAAAATGCCTAACTCCAAAACAAGCTTTTTGAGAAATATTCCCTTTTATGTACATATATATGTAGGTGAAGCTCTGTTGCTGTTGTGAGAAACTATGAGGCTCATAAACCATCCGATTTTGCTGTCATTCTGGTGTCTAGGGACCTAAGAATGTAATATAAAGAAGTTAACTGGAGGAGAGTGATATTTCCAAGAAATAAAGAGAGATTTACATTTTAGAGGCTCGTTCCGGAATCAAGCCGAACATTTTACTCTAGGTCACAAGAGATCTACAGGAGCTCAGTAGCACGCGGGGCATATAGATAACCGTTGGCTCTTTGGATCACGCTCATGTAGGCCGACGGAAGTAAAGAGGGACCCTCAACTAGCAAGGTGTCACTACCGCTACCTCTCACAATTGTTAGAAAAGGGCTTGTTTATAAATGTAGTCTCGCAAACAATAGCCCTAGTGTTGGAATACGTATAAGTGCATATACATATGTAGATAAAAACTTGTCGTTAACCTCGTCTGTGCGGTATCTTATATAGTCAAGCATAACGCTTCTGTTGGAACAGCATTCTGCTCATTCATACCAAGTTCCAACTCTTGATGAGGTGGCCGCGGGCGATGTGAAGTACTTTATTAGATACGTAGAAATGCTCGGTATGGAAACTAGCGCCTTTCATCCATCCAACAGCGCTTCTCTGGATCTAGTCCATTCAAACAGCCTGACTGAACTAAAGCAGCAATACGGGAATCGAAGATGCGGCTTGGGAAATAGTTATTTCTTGTAAAGTCCTGTGCAAGCAAGCTTAACAAATCCTATTCGTTGGGTGATGAGCTTATTGCTGGAGGGCGCAGGACGTTTGGAGGTTGCGCTGCATGTCCCACGGTTCGTTTCTATAAATATTGCGAGAGGAACTAGCCTTCGGACTTCCCGCTATTGGTACTCTGGTACTAATGTTGGTAGTTCCGGTTGCATCTGTTGTGTGCCATTGCTGTAAACTTTAACTACCATCCGAAAGCTTTGATAACTGCTTCTGTCGGCCGTTTTCGCTTTCGGCTGAGACTGAGGTAAACCAGGAACTTTCGGTGCCAGCAATACCTATTACATCTTGATCCGGCCCTGAAAGTATAAAGGAAGGATTTTCGGTGAGATAGGCATATGAGATAACTTAGAGTAGAAACATATAAAATGTTTAAAATTTGTATCGTTCAATAGGATTTTTAAAAATTAAATGCGTAGATTTTCTATACTTCACTTCTGACTTTAGAACACAGTTTTTTCATCAGGCGTGGGCACCACCTTCTACAGCGAGCAGATCTTCTCCAAGAATTCTGTATATTTTGTAGATACGTATACATACATAGTTAAAGCTCTCTTCCCATTACTGTTTTACAATGAATTAAGGTAACTGAACTTTTAAGAACCAAACAAGCAATTAGACCATATTCTAACTTGACTTAAGAGCTTTCCTTTACTAACCAAAATCACTGAATTGTAGCTCTATGTTCGTAGTAGAGCGTATTTCGAATGCGAACCGAAGAACTAACAAAATTACTTAAAGCACACACAAAAGAAAAGAAGAAAAAAAATAAATGAAACCAACCAAAAATAAAATAAAAACCAAGTGGAGAGAGGGGAATTAATAAAATCGACAAAAATTACGACAAGCAACGTCGACTATGAGTACTACGCCACAACGAGAAGGAAAACAAGAAACTCCGCACAAGCAAAAGTTGTGCCGCGCCAAGCCAAGCCAGGCCAGACCGGGCTACATCGCAACGAATCGCAATGAACTGAAGCGAGTTGACTTGAATTGGTGCTGGTGCTGCTGAGTTGAATGGTGTGCGCTCGTTTGCTAGCTATGGTTGGCTGTCTGGTTGCTTAACTGGCAACGGTCGGATGGACGGACGACCGACGGACCGACCTGAAATGATGATAACAGTAGAGTACGAAAGGCAAAACAGGGTAAATGGCAGGCGACAGTCGATCGATGTAGGGACGTGTGGGACGTCGGGCTGAAGGTAAAGCATGCGATGGTAACGTCAATGTCGACTAAAACCTCTAAAGCAGCAGAAAACACATGCACACATGCATACATACATATTCGTGTATGTACTAGTGACACAAGCACAAAACAAGCAACTAAAATTTATAATAAAAGCGGCTATAGCAGCAACATCGGTTAAATTAATGACAGCAAAAAACAACAGTAACAACGACAACAGCAAAAGTGGTAAATATCAGCACAGCAGTAAAACCAGCAACTACCCAACGAACGACTGTAGAAATACATATCAAATACAGTGGACCTGATTTGAAATTAAGTAAAGGAAATTTAATGGATTATACCTACCTTTAAGGGTATACATAAGAACAAGTAAAGAAATCTAATGGTGATATCGGCCCCTATTATGGTTCACAATTCAACTTAGTTGAGTTGTGTCTGAGACAACTCAGCTTGTACAAAACTAAACTAATTATTGCTATTGCCGTTCACAACTGTTTTCAATTGAGTGTAGCCATTGAAAAAGTCGGAAATTCGATACAAATTTTGTTATTTTCATAATATTATATTATTTTAGTGATATTAAAACTATTATTGCTAAAAGCAAAAAAATGGTGATCAGTTACGAATTATGTTTTACCGATGAGCCCGAGGATGCTAGTGCTAGACAAATAACAGACAACTCGTTTTCAAAGTTGAGTTGAGTTGTGTACCACAATTAAAGAAACGAACACCAAAGCAAAGGCAAAATTTTTCGGTAGAAACGAAATCAAAATAAGCTCAGGCGAAGTCGAAAATGAAATACCTGGAGCACGTTTAAAGATAGTTGATTCATCTATTACAAAACAACCGTTATATTGCAAGCAGGGGTGCTTTTACCCCAATTTCAAACATCTTCGATAGTATGTTCAGTTTGCCTTAGTATAGTTTTTTTTCAAGTAGGGTTTAAAATTTATCTGACGTTATGTGGTTATAAGTAGACGGAGCCACGACAATTTACCGGTTACCGATATATATACAAGTAATTATAATTGGGGCTACGCCCATTGTTCCAGCGTTTATAATATTCTTTTTTTCCACCAAAATGTCCTGCTAAATATCAGTTTTGAGTGAATACGCTTCAGTAGTTACTGAAATATCGCAGCCTTCGTATTTCCACCAAATACCGTTATATGGGAAGTGGGCGTGGTTACAGTCCGATTTCGCCCATTTTCAATACCATCCGTTCTACTCTGAAAAACAGTACACGTACCAAGTATCGTTAAGATATCTAAATTTTTATCCGAGTTATAGTGTGCACAGACGGACGGACAGACAGTAAAGACCGGTTCACATAGAACTTTCGCGTTGGCTTTGGCGTTGGTTTGACCGAACGCACGTTAAAGTATGCTTGCTACAATGAACGCTTGGCAGCGAATGCTTTGGGCACTAAATTAACCTAATAACGCCAAATAAATTAACATTTCATATCAATAATTGCATTGATAACGATATTTCTTGCTCGCATTTGTTTAAAAGGAAACATATTTCACATAATTTTATTTATTTTGCAACTGTTGACGAACAACGCACACGAAAATTTGAGAGTTGGCCATATTTCCACTTCGTGTTGGCATTGGAATTCATGTATTCATAGTCAGCTGTTGAAGCGACGCCAACGCCAACGCATTAATCTCTGGTTAACACTAATTCTGAGTTAAACATCGTTATCGACACTACCGTCTCCATGCATATGTTACCGGCCAAACCCGATCTTAGGACAAACTAGTTTTGCCTAAGCTGAACCAGATTAGGTGACACCGTATTTTTGTGCAGAACACCTTCCCGCGATGGCGGGCTTCGGCCGCACTTCAAAAAAATAACCCTCATCAGTCCAACTCCAGCTACGCAGTCCACAATATTGTTTCGTCCAGCGCGGAAACAAGATATAGTAGATCTAGTTAGAACTAGTTTAGCATAAGAAAAACTAGTTTGTCGTAAGATTGGGTTTGGCCGGTAACACATATAACATAGAGTCCGTAATGTCGATAACGATGTTCAACTAGGAGTTAGTGTTAACCAAACTTGGTGAAGGTGGCCCTTAGCCGCTTTCAGGACTATTTTTTGCGCAATCACCGTCCAATCTCTCTCCCTGTATACGTGTACCTCAGTTAGTAGTGGTAGCTACTTCTCCAACCTAGCCTATAGCTAAAGCTTAACTTGTGTAAGTTTTTCCAATAGTTAATAGTTTAGTTCTTATTTCACTATGAGCTAACCTACTTAGTTATAAGACTTCCGGATGTTTAGAGCTGCAAAACTATCGATGGATGGACTATTCGATATTTCCGATAGCTTTTGGCCTCACCATTCGATAGTATCGAAACTATCGGTATGAGAAAAATATGCTATCCTTACTACGGCACTATTTATATTAAATATGGTAATATAAGTAGAAAAAAACAGAAATGTTTTAGTGTGCTTTATTATAAATAATAAAATAAGTTATTTTAAGCAACAAAAAAACGCGTTCCAAGTGTAAATTTTAAACAATTTATTAAAACAAGGAAAATTCGAATTCTTCGAGTCATCAAAATATTGAGTTTTTTAATTAGATTTCTCAGAAAAATTTTGAGTATACGCTTTTGTAGTCCATTAAGTTTTAGTAAAAAAATGCAAGTTTGAAGTGGCTAGGGCTTATTGTGGATTTTTGGCAATTCTTTGCTTCATCGATTGTGGTGTCAAATTGATACTATCGATAGTGTCATCGATAGTTTTGCAGCTCTACGGATGATGAAGAGCTAATGTCATAAAACGGTTCAGACTACAGAAAGATGATGTTTCCACTATCAGTTGGCTGCTTTTTATATCGCATATGTAAGTACATCAACCGAATTTTAACTGCTAATATACAAATATTGAACCCAATATACATACACATGTTTTGGTTTTTTTCTATTCGCGTAACCTTGATATTTCTTGGACACTAGTTAGTGAGCGTAAATCTATTGCATGAACATTTCCTACAAATGTGAAGATATTCTATTCTAGAAAGTACATACTAATCGCTACTGAATAAGATCTCATTGGTTCGACACATATACCCACCCTTTTTAAGATAACACTGCACAAATGATGTGCCCACAATGAAGAGTGCAGACACGGTGGAGAGAATACAGAAGGTGGCGCCGATGGCAATACCGCTAATCGGCACTCAATGAATTTGACAGAATCAGCTGTTTTGCTGACTTCACAGTCGAGATGACAGCAGTAGTGATGTGCTGAGTCAATACCTTTAAGTATCCATTACTCTCTATACTCGGTACCGAAACATTTAGGTTTCGAATAAAAGCGCACATATGCCAAAAATATGGAAAAAACGGTTCAGGGGAGACTCGCCTATCCAAGCCCGAATGTAGGAACCAATAGAGCTTTTAATACTGATTCAAATGAAAGACGTATATATGTCGCTTCGAGGCCATAATACAGTGAAACTCTCACTTGTTTGAAGCGTTTTTGTTCCAGCTGAATCGGACGATATCATTTTTGTAGGCAGATTCTGTAACCAGTTAGCGACAGATTAGTTAGCGACAATTTTCGAAGCGGTATCGGTTTTATTAACGTATGATATGAAATATTTTTACGTCAACAAGTGCGATATCGATCCGAAACTTGTCGCTAACTGGTTACAGATCTCCCCCCTGAAAGACTTCTTCATCCGTCCATTACTCTCGGTACTCGGTACCGAAACATTTAGGCTTCGAATAAAAGCGCACATATGACAAAAATATGAAAAAAACGGTTCAGGGGAGACTCGCCTATCAAAGCCCGAATGTAGGAACCAATAGAGCTTTTAATACTGATTCAAATGAAAGACGTATATATGTCGCTTCGAGGCCATAATACAGTGAAACTCTCACTTGTTTGAAGCGTTTTTGTTCCAGCTGAATCGGACGATATCATTTTTGTAGGCAGATTCTGTAACCAGTTAGCGACAGATTAGTTAGCAACAATTTTCAAATCGGTATCGGTTTTGTTGTCGCTAACTGGTTACAGAAGCAGTTTTATTTGCCGCTCTCAGTTGTCAACTCTACGGTGACGTCACGCCAAAATTACTCTCACGAATTCTGCTGCAATCGGCGCAATCTTGTATTCTATCATTCTTGGAGTGCAGACATTGTGGATATTGAAAGCTTTCTTTGTTAACTAGTGGATGGATTTACAGCGGCGTTGGGGAAAGAGAGCTTTTACTCTGCTTGCGCCCATACAAAATGTATAGAAAGCTTAAAGGAGCTTTGCCCGCGGGCAAGGCAGTGCCCATCAGTGATTTACAGCGATGCGCAGGGAGAGCTTTTACGCTGCATACGATTATACAAAATGTATAGAAAGCTTAGCGTGCCCTCGAGTAAGGCAGTGCCCATCACCGATTTACAAAAAAACTTTGAAGTACTTTATTATCAAATGTTCACAATAACCGTCAGATTCAGAGTTTAGGAAACAGAGAAGTCAGTTATTATTATTCTTCTTCGATTGAAGGTGTGTATCCTGATTTTGCCATAGAAATAGAAGGGGGTTCACAGTTTCGCCTTTCTTTTCCCCGTAAAGAAGTACATAGCCACCCCCTGAATAGAGGCGCAAAATACCAAATTGGTTGTCATTACGCGGTCCAAGGACTGAACCGAGCCCAGCCTAACTGTATTAAGTATAAGAGATATCTCATTCTACGAGGAACGACAGCATCGTCCTAGGAATCCGACCGCCATCCATCCACATCGATTAAACGGAATAGCCGAGAAAAACGTGTGCACTTTAGCAAATCTTCGCCTTTCAATAGGTTAAACAGCGTTAAAACTCATAAGTGACTTTCCCAGACAATACTTCTAGATGTGGAATCAGCTGAAACCAAGCTTAAGCTAGCTTAGCCATGCCAAATTCCCTTGTCTACGCTCCTAGTCTTAATAAAATACTGGGATACGTTTTAAGTCAAATACACTTTTTAAATTAACACGGTAGAGATGGTAAGTTACCACGCAAGCTTTGACCTGACTATGGCAGAAAAAGGAGAGTTGATCTACTAAATTGGCCTAAGGTACAAGCTGCTGCTTGGTTGACAGCAAGGAAACAGTAGGAGCGTATAGCGCGCTGCGTATCCTACCTATAGAAATCGAATACATATGTAAATAAATACTTTGATTGTTAAATAAGAAGCAGAAATAAAACATTACCACTACGGTTCATATCTACTTGAAGATCTTTTAAATTTCTTGCATTCTGCCGAAAGCTGGATGCCGAAAGCTAGATGAAAATAAATTTGGGAATTTGGATCGCAATTTTAAAAATTTATGTAAATCTCACCGTCATTTCAAAAGATAAATAATAGTATGGCAGAGAGATAGCTTGGTTCATAGCCTTTCTATTGATACTTCATTTTTGTAATTGGAACAAAAAAAGTGACCTCGGGACGCACCACAGCCAACTTGACAACCCTAACATCGGAAACACTTAAATACGTCAACATGTAGACTTAGGACGTTTATTCGGTCTCAGGTACGTCGTGTCTAAAGATTGGATCACATGCAATATGCAATTTAATAGCACTGTTATTTCTTCACAATGTCCCACAGTAGCAGTAGTTTTGCACTGCAGTACTGAACCGAATATACTCATATTTAAAAGCAAAGTTCGGTTCGGTCCGGTCCAATCCGCTTCCCACACAGCACTACCCACTGCAGCTGTCACCAAGCAACCCAACAATCACTCAACCGTATGCGCCAGCCAGTCCGGCCAGTTCAACACTTTGCAAGGCAGGAAGATTACTCGTAGCAAGCAGAGGGTTAGATCAGCAAACTGCCAGTAGCCGGCAGCGAAGGCGCATTAAAGTCATAGCAGTAAAGTTGAAATGTTTTCTTCTTCTGCTGCTGCTTAGTTTTTTCCAGTGCAACGAAAATAAAAGAAAGTTCACTTAAGTATTTTTACAGTGTTCACATTTCGATGAATTTATGAGCGAAGAATTATCAGATGAACTTCTAAGGAAGTGAATGTGGATGAGTATGAGTATAGTAAATATTTGTACATACTAGAGTAGCTCTGCTAAAAATTTTAGAATTTTGGTTATTTATAAAATAATAAATAAATGAGAATACCCAAAGGCAAACAATTTCTAACCACTGAATATGAGGGAACTTCAGACTCAATTACGAAAGATTCAGGATCCTGACGACTGATGATCCAATCACTTCTCTGTGGTTTACTCCTTCAATATTAAGGTGAGCGGCGGGTTGCACCTTTTATATTTTAAAGACTTCAGTCAAAGGAGAATCTCCCTATACTTCAAAATCGTCTATGTGTAGAGAAGGAAAACTCTTATTTTACGGACGCTTTCTACATATGAATGACCCTTTAAAGTTATCTGCACCACCAATAGATCCTACTTAATGAATTTTTCTATCATTTGTATGTATGTAGGTATATTGGCTAACCTTTAGGTTTTCAATTTGTTGAAGTATATTGATCCTACCAAAAAATATGAATATTGGTTCCACTGTCTCTCCACACTCAGCAAAGCACAAATGTTAAGACGAACATGAACCGTAAAGTGAGTTGAATGTGCAGTGAGCGAATGTGGGAAGGAATATGAATCCATGAAAGAACGAACAAGTCAGCAGTGAGTTGGCCTGAAATATTCCCCATTTCATGCGATAAAGGAAATACCATTCTGCTATACTGATTGCTACGAAAATACATTTTATGGAGCCACAGTTAGCTCGCCGGCACCAGCAACAGCACCACTAGCGACGATGGCGGTGAATAAAGCGGATGATGATACCAATTGCTATAGTACAGAGTTGTTGCCTACAGTCAGAGTGGCAATGTTGGTGTCGGTGTCGGTGCGCTACAGTCAAAGCAAAATTCGAGCTAAGCATAGCAGAGAATAGCTCCACGCAGCTATCATGGCTTGGCGCGCCAAGGCACACTCAATGCATGAACTAACTGGCTGGCTGGCTGACTGACTGGATGGAGCAGCTGCGAATAGGTCGCGCCGCATAGTGTTGGCGTTGAGTTGACTCGTAGTATCAGCGGGTAGAGGTGGAGAAGTAGGATGGAAAACGAAGCATTTTTGTATAGAATTTTGTTTTCGTTTCGTTGTACCCATTTTCAGTAGATGAAATGTTGATGACGATAGCTCGTTCGTTGGTCGGACGTTTGTACGGTCGGTCGATCTGTTGCTCAGTCGCTAGCAGTCTTGTGTGCTTCACAGCTTTTATGGCGCAGTAGTGTATGTATATGCACATACATATTTAGCTATTTGACAAGATATTTTGAGGTCTAGAATCAAGACAATGCATAGTGGGACTAAGTAATGCCTAATATCGGAGAAAAATATTTTTGGGGGAATACCAGATTGAACTCCTGTGATAGGTAATGTGTGTATTGAAGCCGAAGAAATTTATTCTGCATCTTCCTTCTGTGGACAGGGCGGAGTTAAGTTCGAGTAGTCGGAAGGTTTCACAAATTGCAGAAACCAGTGTCCCGTAATTTAAAGAACGGGCAAGCTCATATCATCAACCTGTCGAATGTCACCTTCGTCGTATGGCATATGCAATTCGTGAATAGGATAAACCTGGAAATCCTTCCAACTTTCCATTTCTCGGTAATAAGGTCCTTAAGGCCTTACTACTATTTCGAATACCAATAATTGGTGAAATGGAGATAAATATTTATCCCTCCGACTTTTTTCGTTTCTTCACACCAAGCTGCCTTACCCCCTTCACAACTAAATCAATTACTTACTATCTCATTTAGAAAATGGACGAAGGAAATAAACTTAACTAAATATTCGAGTCGGCGAAACTCCAATTCATCGCTTATTAATCCATACACTTTGAGAGTCTTATCCTCAGCAAAAACAACCGTAGTCGAGACTAAGTACAGAGCTTCTAAGTCTTTAAATCGGCGGCCAGTGACAATTTGGACAAAGGCAAAAGAAACGTTGGTAACATATCGTCGTTTAAAGTACAAAACCGCGTGTCGTCATTCTGCAAAACCGCCTAAATGACATTGGCTGCCAAAAATTGGATTTGCTCACACAAGCTCTTAGCTCAATCCTTTTCCATTCGTCCTGAAATATACTAGCCAGAAATGCGATTGCTTTATAAAAAAGAGAACCATTTCGAAATATGAGTGTTTTTACGCTCTAGAAAATAATTTCTTCAACTTCACATAGGCGGTTTTGCATTTTGCTGATACGCGGTTTTGCATTTTGTTGATATGCGGTTTTATACTTTAAACGACGATATGTACATATAAAGCATATCTTCTGCCGGCCCTGAATTATTCTGTACCACTGGAGTCGCTGGGGGCTATAAGTCGACAAGGTTACAGATCTACCCAAATACTGCACAACTATAAGCTTTGCAAGCAGAATCTGCTTGGTTGCTCCCGCCTTCCAAACAGTTGAGAAGATACATCCGCGAATCAACGTACAAGATCCAAAGCTACGTACATCAAACAACAGTGTACAGAGCGGAGTCGAATCCCCACTTGTAGCAGAGGAAGAGCTTAAGCTGTCTCGTGAAATCCGCATCACTTGACACAGCTAGGATAAGGTTTTGCGGCAGACTGAACTCCCCCTTATGCACGCGTGATAAGCGCACCACACATCCAGATTCAGCTTGTGAAGAAACCCGGCGTCACATTTATCCTCTCCTAAACCTATCCAACCGACGGACTCTGCACCTTTCCTAAGGCTATTGAGAACTGAGCCGTACGATAACGCCTAATGACCTAACCGATATATACAGAAAGCAATACCATCCTCTGTCAATAAATGAATTACTAACGACATAAGGACATAAAATCAGCTGATGAATTTAGTTCTGTAACTGAACAGTTTTAGATCTCAGTACTTAACAAACTCCTGCCTTTCGTTACTCGGCGCAAAATTTAAATAATGTTTCCGTACGCCATGCGGACTGCGCCCCTCCTGCAGATGGAAAAAGGATAAAACCGTTGGGATTATTATCCCTCTAAGAGTAGTTCGAGGGTGACAAAGGAACCTTCGTTATCACTTTAATATGAGAGTTCAATTTTAACCGAATTTACTAAAGATTTGGTCTTGGTATTGCATATCTCCCACTCATCCCTTATACAAATTTGGGTAAAGAAGGATCATAGCGTTTTCCCTTCTCGAAATAATGTTTCATTTATTTTGCCAGGGCTGTCAAGTTTTCCTGTTCTTTTCTCAGTATCTTCACATGCATATTGCCTCAGTTTCATGTTTTGTTCAAGTGAAAGCAATGAATAGGAACAGTTAAGAGACTGGCGACCTGACACGCAGCATTTGGATACCACTGGTAACCAGCACCATAACATACCACAATTATCAAAGCACTTAAATGGTTTAAGTACATCATTGATCTCTGCTAAATTCAACGTGGTGACACTGACCTATTGTGATTCCACGTGTGTGAGCTCTAAACGTTCAGTTCCTTCCACTTCTTTATGTGACGGAACCTTCGCGCTGACTTAAAAGAGTGATTCATGGGCGTGCAAAGATTCTAGATCGGTTGAAAACGGAAAAAATTCTTGAATATTTTGAGTTGTGTTTTTGTATTTGTGGGTCAGTAACAAAAATAATGGCTAACCCAGTCGTGTTTAAGCAATGCCATGAAGTTGAAGGGAGCTAAGATCTTGGACCAGATCTACCTTGGTCCCCAATATGTGGGCTCCATTGCACATCTACCATTCGCTGTTCGGCGAAAATTCATCTAATTTTCTGTAACAACCATGTAATCGATATATCTACTCATTAAAAGTATCTATACGAAAACTAGAGATATTCTAGTAACTACTCAAGATTATTCATTCAAAATTGATATTTACAATAACTTTCAGACGAAAAATAAGAATATTATAAATTTTTGAAAAACGGGCGTAGCCACGCCCATTTATGGTTACATGTATATATCTTGGTAACCGCTCCGCCAATTTCTCCCAAACTTGGCATAATTGTTGGCATTGGCACAACATACCAAAAGGCTGAAAACTTTTAAAATCGGTCAATAACCACGCCCACATCCTATATAACGGCAATTTAAAAAAATACGAAATCTTCGATAAATCAGTAAATACTAAAGCTAATTTATTCAAAATTGATGATTGCAAACAATTCTTTACCAAGAAATATATTTATGGTAAAATTTTGGAAAATGGGAGTGGCACCGCCCACTTATGAGCACATATATGTATCTCGGTAACCGTTCTACCAATTTGTATCAAACTCGGTATGGTTATTTTGCTTGCCACATGAAAGCAAAACGTTGAAAATTATTGAAGTCGGACTAAAAGTACGGCCACTTTTCATATAACGGTAAATTTCGGAAATGCTTGAAACTTCGATAATTCGAAATTTACGGACGCTAACTACTCAAAATGGATACTAACAACAATCCCTTAAAAAGAAGTAACATTATTTGGAATTTTGGAAAATGGGCGTGATACCTCCCACATATGACTATATAAGTTTATCTCATTATATCTAACTGAACGTTCTATCGAAGATGTTTAAAACAGAAGTAAAACCACCCCGGCTTACCATGTAGCGGTAGTTTTAGGAAAGGTGAAAAACATATATTTAATAATTGCGCCGGTGCGGCTCCGCCCGAACTTAGACTTTCTTACTTGTTTTTTAATTATATATATTTATATAGAAAACAGTCGTTCACAATGAACTGACACCGTGCAAGCTTAGAAATAGCTTAGAGTCTTCCTACATTATAATCGTACTTCTACCTTCTAAGAAGAATTGTTTCTATGTAGAGTTCTGATGTAAGGTGTGCCGTCAGAACAGATTGTGGCATTAATGGGATTGGGGCATTTGTCAAAGATAATACCTCCTCTATTTCTGTAAATTTAGCTTGGAAAATACTGACTGCAATGGCAAGGAAGCCGCATACTTACATTCTCAGCGAGTGTTTAGCTGAATGGGTAATGTTGCCGGCCCTGTCGTTCAATTTTCAGTTATAAGTTCAGGTATAAATTAAAAATCTATTTTACGTAGAACTACTGAAATTGGGTCCAGAATATGTATTCCAGTTACAAAACCTCGGCTCTGTTTAAACTAGGGCATTCTTTCTGCGAAGGAACCCACTGTTCTGCTACTTTTTAACACAGTTACCCTGAAGGAAAGATTTGTCTAATTGCTTGAAAAATATAGTCGTAGGTAAAGTAGTTTTCTATTTAGACCAAAGATAGTCCAAAAATTTAAAGCAATGTAATGTAAAACAGGTGAATTTTACTAAAAGTGGTCCGAATGTAATGCATATGGTGTGAGTTTTGATCTAAAATTGGTGTCAATGTTATGCAGAAGCGGACAACGGGTACAGTTAACGATTTACTGATACAGAGAGAATATCCGCTTAGAACATTTCAGAACCCCTGTTCAAATCGCAGCTTGCGCAAGTTTTATTTTGTTGTCTCTAAAATGGGTTACAATGGTAAATGTAAATTGAATTTTACATGTGCTTGGACCAAACCTTGTACTAACAATCACCTGCCGTCTAGTTTGTGGTGTGCTCTAAGTCTATTCCGTGATCCTACAGGGTACTGTCTTCCACTTACATACATGCATATGCATGTAGGTATACAAGCTGTATGGCGTCTTCCTAGCCATCCCTAACTAGCAAACACCCGCGGTCCAACGCTAACACCATAATCGGAAAGAAAGTTCTAGCTGTCACTAAACAAAGCAGCACAGTATTATACGCCAAAGCTTAACAAAATAAAAAAAAAGAACAACACATCGATCGAAAGAAGGTTGAACTGTTCGGTTGGCTCGTTGGTCGGCTGCTTGGTAACTACAGTGAAATCTCCCTTCGGCGGACACTGACTGTCAGTGAACTTCTGTTTGTCCAAGAGGGGTGTCTTCAATGTTCAACAGACTGTTACGTTACAAGTGTTTTTTCTTTAGTATTTCATTATACGAGTATTATTTACACTATGTCTGAAGAAAAGGTCTAACTAAACCAAACGAAATGTGTGCATTAAAAACATAACATTTTATTCGGGGAGTCTCTTTTTTCATTTATGGGGCATATTGTTAATCGAAATAAAGTCCACACCAAAGTTATCTGCAGTTGACTGAAATTTATGTCAAAAAGTTGTAACTAACTTTAGTTTTGACTATAAATATTTTGACTAAGTATGTGCCCCTATGTATCTAACGAGCATTTCCCGTTTATTTTACCGACTGTTATTGTTGTTTTAAAATGTGTTTTCGGGTCTACAGCCCGATGTTTAGAAAAATTGTTTGCCAACGTTTCGACATAGAGCCCTGCAGAAGACTACAATAAACGGTCGAAACGTCGGCAAAAAAATAAAAAAGGCATTTTTCCAAACATCGGACCCGAAAATAACATTTTATAACGAGCATTTCATTCACTTGTTTTATATATTCTTGCTCTTATTTTAACCGCCTATAAAGAGTTCGCGTCCGCCCAGGAGAGGCTAATTCGTTCCGAAATGTATACCTAAGGCTTGGGAAAGGAAAGACACCCACCCAAAGAAAGTACTATCTAATAGTGGTGTCCGTTAGGAAAAGGTAACACTGTACAAATAGCTGCTTGCTTTGCCTGCTTACGATGACGACAACCACGGCGACTTGAAGACTGGCAGACCGACAAGGCAACGGAAAGACTGACTGACTGCTAAGTTGCGCTGCTTGGCGGTTGGCAACTTGGTTGATTCACTTTTGTTGCTTGGCCATCGTGGTTACCTCGACTGGCAGTCAGCACTACAGTCGAAGCAACGGCAATGCTGGTCGCATATCTGGCACGAACGTTGAATTTATATATGTATGAACCCAAATTGGAATGGGAAACACCAGCAATAGCGCTACCAACATCAACAAAACAACTACTGCAATAGCAAATACCATTACGGCGACAGTGTAATTTAGAATTCTGATGTTCGGTTCACATGAAGGCTCCATGGTCCGTCCACGGGAAAAGCGCTAGAAGCAGCAGCAGGAATAGCAGCAAACTGACATTAGCGCTCCACTCGCAGAAGCGGCAATGGTACCGACACCGACACCGGCATCAGCAGCAGCGCCAAGTACCAGCCCAGCACCGACTCAGGCGCACAATCTCGTAATGCCAGTCCAGGAATAACGAAAAATAAGCGACAACAACAATAGCAATGCTGCTTTTCCATCCGCTACTCAACGGGCAGTTGTTGTTTGGTTCCCTTAGCTTTTTCCGTTCTCGTTTTCATGATTTGAAATAATTTTCTTTCATTTTCCTTGTTGTCCGTGCGTCTTTTTCATTTCGTTGATGGGATTTTATTAAAATCCACCGACAAGCAACCAAGCAACCGAGTTAAAACAAAAAAATTTGTATGTACATATGTATGTACATCCATGTTGATTTGTAGATATGTATGTACAACCGGACAACGACATCGACCCAAACGTTTTAAGATTGAATGAATGAATAACTTTTTGTGTGAGAAAGAGGCGAATGTGCGGCATTGAGGGCAAACAAAGTATTTAATAAAAAAGTAAAGCAATGCATTGAAATTCAAATACGTTCGATTTATGGTTGCATTTGGAATTTGGACGATTTACTGATAAGTTGCCATTGACAAGATCGCAAGGTCGTTCATTGAACAGTTGGTTGGTAATTGGTAGGTAGAGTTGGTGGGTTGGCGAAAGAGCTAAGCACGTGACACACAAAGGAAGTTAATGAATATTGGTACGGGAGTATAACATATGAATGTATGTATGTATTTACTAAATCTGTATGTATGTTTGTCAACTATCGATGAACTACATGTTTAACTGTGGTTAGGGGCGAATCGGAGACGTTTGTTTTAAAGATTTTTAGACTTCTTTTCAAGTTCAATGACATTTGTCGTCAAATAGAGCTGAAAAACAATAAGAAAATTAATGTACATGCATATATCAGAACAGGATATTCAGTATGGTAAGAAAAACGAAAGTCATGCCAAAATATCGTTACATTAATTCACAAAGGTCCTAACCAACAAATTTTTTATTTAACAGGAGAAGCGAAAAACGTTGTAAAAATAGTATAACAACAGGCAGACCTTTGTAAAAGTGGCATATAACTCAGTTGCTTTTGGTACTAACACTTTAAAATTTTTATTGTGGGTTTATTTTAATATATCTAACCAAAATCGCCAAAACCGCAACTTCGAAAATAGTGCTGGTTAGGACCTTTTTAAATTAAGAGATATGTTATTTTTAATTTTCTTCGATACCCGTCATCCAGGCGAGCAGGGCCATAGAATCCCCCTTAGAAAAGTTATCCAGAGCCCTCCCGTTTTTTCTAGTCATTGTCCATGTTTCTGCTTCGTATAAAAGGATGAACATGAAGAGGGATTTGTGGAGGGTAATTTCTGTTGAAACCCAACGAACAAACGGCGTGAAGAGAGACTTCGTATCTCAAACGGAGCTGAAGGTTGTACTCAAAATCACTTTCACATCGTAGAGGCAGCTTCCCTTCGCGCTTTCAAAAGCAACTTTAAAATCTCTCTATGATACAGAGTGTCTCTTACAGGCTTCGACACACCGCACAAATTTGGTATACTTATTTTCAGATTGATGAAACTTCAAGGAGTTGGTTCATGAAGAATCTTAGTATTTTGCACAGTTTAGACTATGCAACCTTTTAAGCAATGTCATCTTATTCAAGTGGATGAATGTGAGCTTTGTCCCTGTTTATTGGTCTGGGTTCTTATTCATCAATCGCGGAGCCCGTGTCGCAATTTGTATAAAAGCGTTTAGAAGTGTTTATCTATCACAATGTGAATAATTTGGTATTTGGGTCTTTGATCGACTGATATTTCGTGCCGTGGCAAAGTACATCAGTTACTCTATGCTGTCGGAGGTGTACTCGAGTAGGCTGAATTGTCCAAGTATAGAAACAAATATACCTTTGCACACCCTGGCGTTAAAGTCGCTGATGTTGTAGTTGAACTTAGCTTTAATACGAGTTTTGGCAATTCGTTTACTGATCGGGGTGATCCAAAAGACAAGGTTTCAAAGTCTCCGCACGCACACCACAAATCCCAACCAGTCTAGCATTGCAGGTCGCCAACTATTGCTTTCACGTAGCGGAACCCAAACTCAGCGGGGACCCAGAACCTGGGAACATTTTGGTGAACATACATTTATGTACCGAGTCATTTGCCCCAGGGTTTCCTCAAACCAAATATGTTAGAGTGGTCCCAGTAAAACTCACTCTTTTTCTGCCGGGATGCAAGACACTACACGAGTTCCTTACCGTATCATCCACATAGGAAACTCACGTTGTCCAGAGTACGCAAACTGGGATGTAAGTGTTGCAGTTAAGTGTAGTCATGGAAATGTAACAGCATGCCCAGATGCTCCAATAAATAACATTGCAACCGCTCTCTTTGTTGCGCGACTATATAATTTGCCTGAGACGTAGTGATGTCCTTGCTGAACACGTACTTTCTATTTGACCATGCTTTGGATTCTTTAAACAAACTTCACATACACGTGTAGTCCAAAAATACATATGTATATTAAAGTGAAAATGAATAACAAATAAAGAAACAAAAATCCTTAGAGTGCTTTACTAATGTAGCTTACTTTTTAACAGAAACCCGCAGTCCAAATGTTTTTTCCCACAATACATACATACATACATACTTATGATTTTATTTAAAAATTGCATTCGTAAGTACATATATGAGCATAGAAAAACCAGCCATACAGGAACCGGAAATAAATGGCAACTATAAAGTCATCATCAAGAGTGCCATAATCGTCAACAGCAACAGATGCAATGAGCAGAAGTGTGTTTCTGAACATACAGACATGAATGTGTACATAGGCACTTTGACGTGAAGCAACAGCATTTCGCGCGCTAAAATATTATATTTTTATTGGTTGTGTATGTACATATGTACATATGTAAGCACATTTGTAGTTAGTTGATTTGATTTGAGTTGACTCGTTTGGCAAGTTGACTGGCAGCAACAGCGACTGACTACTTTAAGACTAACTAAATATCACACATTGGCTTCAAATCCAAAATACAAATTTGCCATGAGTTCATTCTTTGGTATTTTACATGATTTTCCAATAAATATGAAAGAGGCAATGCATTTTCGAAGAGAATTAGAATTAGAATTCCATATTGTAAATACACCCATAAATTTCGACAAACAATCGCAGAATCCCTCAAGAACTCAAATAAGATGACATAGTCTGGAAGATAAAGCAAAAAAAAAGTATTTTAGCTAGTATTTTCATCCACCTTAAATATAAGCTTTCGGCCAAGGCAATTTTTTACGGGTAAGGCTATTTAGAAAGCAATCTAAATGCTGCAAAACGGTAATTAGAGCCCAGCGGCTCTTGCCGGAGTAATCCTTTACTTTGTTACCAGGAAAATAACTGCGAACTACTCTTGAACGGATGGGTTTCAAGTCAAATCAAAAAGCTCTGGACGAAAACTAGAACATATTGAATCGCAGGGTCTTTCAATATACAGTAGACCACTTCTATTTGCAAATTTCCGGCTTTTTCCGTTCCCTGATAATTTCTGGATATCTTGAGGATAAAATATAAGGTATTAAAAAAAACACTACACCTGTAGTGCAACTTCGAAGAAGAAGATGACTTCGTTTATTTAGGAACCAGCATTAAGACCAATAATAATGTCAGCAACGAAATCCAACGCGGAATACATATAGCCAACCAGTGCTACTTTGGACTGAGTAGGCATTTCAGAAGTGAAGGCGTCTCTTGACACGCGAAAACCACACTCTATAAGTCACTCATTATGCACGCAAAAGCAGGGACAATGACAACATCTGATTAGGCGGCTCTTGGATTATTCGAGGGAGAGGGATTTTGCGGAAGATCTACGGGCTTCGAACATAGTGGAGAAGGATTTGGCTTCACTTGGCATTTCCAATTGTTGTCAGTTGGCACAGAAGATTTTAGATAATGTTTAATATGCTCAAGAAACTAATACACCAATGGTGTTATGGGCATATCGCCGAGTCGTCACGACCAGTTGCGATAGTATTATGGAGTATAATTTATTTAAAAATAGGGCTAACATTTTTTGTCGAGTGTTGTTAGTTATCTGGAAAATAAGTTTCAGTTAATAACAATAAATATGATTAATTGAATGTCTTTGTCTACATCTTACGGTTCATTTTTCTCAATTTATGACATTGTAAAAGAGTTTTGCATTCAGGACCTTTCGATGTAAATTCTTAGACTTTCAAAGTTTTAGCGCAGTTGAAAAAAGTACTTTAAGTCACGAGCAAATATGAACGAAGTCTTTAAATAGTGGTACGTTTTCACAGTTTGAAAAAATATGTAATTTTGTTTTTTCAATACAACACTAAAACGAAGCAACTGAGAGGACTTTAAGTATAAAGTTTGCTTTCTAGCGTAAAGAGAGAAACCGACTTCTAGTTAAAATTTTTGAAAGTTAACTCCAAATTAAAAGTAATTTTAAAATGAAATGTAAATAATTCCTTCACTCTTTAAGCACTGAAATTGGAGATGATCTCATTATTACTATTCAACAAGGCTCTTTAAGCAAACAGGTAATTTTTAAGCAAAAAGCAAAACCGACTTAAATTCGTATATAAAAAATTTTAGGAGTACCGCTTATTTCCGAGGGATTAAATGATCCCCATTTCCGACGAAAAGAGAATTATCAAAATCGGTTAACATGATCCAAAGTTTTGAGGAAAAACACATAAAAAAGATATTCCGACGAATTGATAACCTCCTTCTTTTTTGAAGTCGGTTAAAAAAATCATAAATATTAAATAATTTATTGGCTCCAGTGTACAATGATATTACATATAGGGATATTTTAGAATATGTGTGAATGTGTACACTCACGTCAAAATGAATAAAATTTTTATTTTATTTTTTAATATATTTTATATATATTATTGAAATATTGTTAAAAACAAGTACTCTCGTTGTAAAGTATTTTCTGTTCTTACATTCATAATTTTGCTTCGACTAGAGGTGTACTGAAAAGTGCTGATTTTTACAGCATGAAAAAGCCTAAGGTACTGATTTTGCGAAAAAAAAATCTGCCAACCCTAATACAATTCTAGAGTACCCTTTTCCAATTTTTTTGATTTATTGTTTTTTTTTTGCTACTCCCTGCGTACAATCAACATAAAACGCTGGCAACCCAAATGCATGGCTAGCGGAATTAAATATTGAACAGCAAAAAAATACAGTTTCATATGAAGCTGTTTTTTTGCACCGAGTTGAGTTTTTGTTAAAGTTTAAATATAATAAAATAAAATATATACTAACGTACATACATATTTACATACATACATATGCACAAGTGTACAAAAAACATTGGTAGATGATAAAAAATGAATACTGCAAATTCGCCCAAACGAACGCTCAAACTAATAACATAAAAAGGTAAGCTTTCGCGTACACACGTGTGAAAAAACACGCGCGTACACACACAAAAATAATGCGCCAATAAAACAACAAAAAAAAAATCGATAAAAAAGCTACCAGAGTTGCACAAAAAATGTGAAAAAGTTGATAAAAAAAAACAATATGCGCAGAAACCTGGGTGTGGGTGGACGTCGTACGTAAACAGCGTTAACAAATGAAACCAACAACAACAAAAATGTCGGCAAATGTCAAAGCTGCAAACGCAAACGCAGCTGCCGTTGCCGTTGAAGCTTTTAGCAGCAATCGGAGCAGGGCACAGCGTGACGCGCAGCAGCGCGAGCGGCGTTCAATTCAGTGATTTGGTGCGGCGCGACCCGATTTCGCAGTGCGCTGAGTGTTCAGTGTTGCCATTGTGTCATCATCATCATCATCATCAAGGTGGCGGCGGTGGCGGCATACAGCAAAACGACAACACATACAGCGAATTTCCACTGAACTCATTGTCAGCAACGACAATAAATAAAAAGTGAAAAAATATATTTCTGGCAAAAACTAAAATAAATTCATACAAAAAGTGGCTGTAAAAATAGCATGAGGGAAACAAAAAATATATGTACATAAATAAATAAATGAATTAAAATAAGTGGCAGAAAAAATGGCGATTGTTGGTAGCGAAATGCGTCATACGCAATGAAAAACCGGGCCGCAAAGCGCAACATGCCCATTCACAATAGTATAGAGAACATTATAATCGTAGGCTGAATAACAAATTAACGAGTCTAGCTCGACTAACTAACCACTATACCAAAATATGTATTAGGAATGTTAATCCCGGGATCCCGCCCATTTTTAGTTCCCGAACATCCCGGAACTTTTGGCAAATAATCCCGGGATTTGTAATTTGCACTAATGGCAATAATAGAAACTCCATTTCTTGACCTGAATTGGCTATATTAATTTTTTTTTACTTAATAATTAACATTTTTTCTTAAATGTCATATACATATAACACCGTGCGATAGTAAAGTGTACACACAAAAATCAACATATTCGTGAAACCATGGCCAAATATTGTAAAATTGAGTTTTTAGTTTTTCACTCTGACGTCAGTAATTCCAAAATGATTTAAAAAATTCAGTGAAATGTGCTTAGAACTGAAGTATGGGTATCAAGTTAATGAGGAAATTCTGTAGAATTTAACCAGATTAAATTTTTTTGCGCATATGGACTGATAAGTATTGAAAATGTCCGTTTAAAATTTTTTACTTGAAATTTTGCAATATTTGTTTTTTGTAAAAATTATATGTTAAGACCTTATATAAATTCGATAACATCCTCGAATTTCGTCCTTCTAAGTTTATCAGCTTAAAAAAGTACCTATACGTCTTTGTGAATCCAAAAAATTTTAATTCTTTTAATTCTAAAGAAATATCCTTCCTTCTTTCCTTCCTTTTATTTGGTACAAATATTTTTATTCTATAATGCATTGAATTTTTTAAATAATTTTTGAAATTGATCATATCTTTGAAATTACAAAGCCCTTTAAAATAAATCCTGACGACAGAAAGAAAAAATAAAAACGCCACTCTAAATAAAAAGGTAGGTTTGAAACCCATTTATTTATTATTTATTTTATGGTAATGGTAATGTAATGAATATCTAATCCCGGTACTAATCGAGGGATTGTGTTAACCTCATCCTGAAAGTCCCGGGATCGTAAAAAGTCAAAAAATTAACATCCCTAATATGTATGTATGTATACCGCTTTCCGCTCATATCACCGTCGACTAGTTTTGCTCGCACTGTTGCTGTTGCTGACTAAGTGCTCGTGGTGGCACCATTATTTGCTTCGCCCAACCATTCTATGTCGGCGTTAGAGCATTCAAACCCGAAGCATTTTAACAATTCCGCGATTTCGGGATCCGAAAAATTCTTATCCTGGGATCTCGGGATTTTTTGGCATTCCGACTTTATCATAGGCTTTTATCAGTTGGCTCGCCGTTCTCAGCAATCAAAAAATTAAACCACTTAGATTCATTGTCGCCCCATTTGGTCTTATGCGGCGCATAATGCAATTTACTAAAAGACCCTGTAATTTAATGTTAAATATTTTTTAAGTATTCTTAAATATCTATATTAATTTTAAGAAGCACTTATTCATATTTACGGAAATTCAATTATGTACCACAAAGCCACGCCAACAAAGTAAAATGAACAATAACTCTGACACAACACCGTGAAAGTTTCTTGTATTTTCAACTGCAACCAGATTTTTTGTTTGCACAAAATTTTTGAACAAGTATAGTTATACGTACAGGTTCTGAAATTCACTTCCGATTGCAAATAACTCAAGTTCACTTTGAATCCATATTTTGGTATTCTGTATTTCTCGTTTTTCATGTCAAACGTACGTGCATCTATTTTTTCGTTTTCAACTTCACTCGGACTCTAGAATTTGCCAGATTATGTAAATAAATCAGTAAAAATTTCGAGATTCCGAAGCTGTAATCCCGGGATTTCGGCACATGGAAAAGTGACCGGGAACCTGGGATTGAATGCTCTAGTCCGCACTTCGAAATAAATGTATGCACCCTCTCACGCACGCACGCGTCACGCAATGTTTACTTGCTAGCTTGCTGACTTACATAGTTGCCACACGCACAAAAAAACCAAACAGTGCTTCACTCGCGCAGGGTGGCGACCGGTGATTGAGGCCAACTTACAGCATACGTATGTTTCCACATATGTGAACAATTGCTGGATCGATAGCCGTCCACGAAAAGAAAGTATAAAGCTGCAGCACTCCATGTGTAATTTCAGTTGTAAAACATACTTAACTTCGGAAAATGTGGCCATAAAAGAATTGGAGCACCTTTTAGTTTTTTGATATATTTTTTTGGAGAGAAATCAAATGCACTTTTACTTCAATCCAAAATATTACATGATCAATCCAAAATGTCATATGATTATATCGAAATATCAAAGGAAACTCCTACAGATCACCACTGTCGTTTTCACCCTTACTTAAAGAAACCCCTCAAAAGGAAAATTTAGAAGGTCGTGGGTGGATTAAAATATTCTATAAAATTATTTTACGGAAAATTTTACTAGGCATTTGTTAAGGCCTAATGTTCATGTCACGAAAGTAAAAGTTTCCTTTATATGCCTTATTTCGTACTGTTTTGGCTACATTTCTTTTATTTTTTTAATATTTGATACTTTTTTTACAGAAGTCTAGCTCATTACATAATAAACTGCATGTATAGTAAATGCGAATTACAAACTTTTTACAAAAGTTATAAAAATTCAACCAATTTTCAGCTAAATTTTATACTTTTTATTCAGAACTTTTAGGAAAATTTTAGTCATCCAGTTTTATAGCCCATTACATTTTAATAGGAAAAGTGCAAGTTTCAAGTGGCTAAAAATACTGTTGATTTCGATAAAGAATGTAAAAAAAGATATTTCACCCTAAAAAATATTGAGGTGTAAGTAAATATTGTATGGAATGACTCATGTATATATATGTATATACATTTGTAGGTATATTAGCGACGAACAAATATGCAAAAAGCTTTGAAAGGGGGCTCCCGCCCTCATTGAGTGCTAGAGTCTAGAGCAGTGTCGGTGGGCGACCAGTGAATATACTGGTGATTTGCCAGGCAGATACCAATAGAGCGGTGAGAGCCGGTAAATGCACACAGGGCTCACAATCTATTTCAATCCTTTTTTCGTGCTTTCTTTAATACTTGCAATGCAGAAAGGTATGCACAGATCCGGTCATATTCTGCACAGGAATAGATGTAGGCACCATAGTAGCTCTTTCGACCGCACTTAAGCACTTTTATTGGTAGACAGCATCTCCTGCGGTTTTGTAGTTTTGAGCCGCATTATTTGTTTTTCGTTATAGTCGGGCGTCCATACCATCGTCCAGGCTTGGGCATACGAAACGTTTGGCTCTTCTGTGGTCTTCCACGCTAAAAACATTCACCAACGTGGAGAAGTCTTTTCTCCACTCCTTAAGCCCTGTACGGCGGTCTCCAGTCTGCCATTCATATCTTTAGTCGAGGAACTTGCCGGGTTTGGAAGCTCCTGTAAGTTATCTATGTAACTTTTTCGTAGAATTAAGTTTTTTAGATTCTGAAATATAACGATAGGGAATTAAACATCGTTCATAGCTTGGCTTGCACAATGCCATTTAATCGGGCGCTATAGATGCACTCAGTGTAATTTTGAATGGACTTACCATACAAGAAAAATCGCGAAATTAAATCGAGATCTGCAGTCGGAGCAGAGGGCCTAGCTACTGAACTGCACGGAGGGATCTGCAACTTTGACTGTCTACCACTGTTACATTTGTAATGTGGACCACGATGCTCGATTTTAGTAGCTCGATTGGTAGGTTAAATATTGTAAACGAGTTTATAGCTTTCTTTTTAGAGAGCATTATCAGTTCCAAGCTTACCAAGGCGTACTTTGACACACCTCAACTCATATTAGGTTTGCAAGATTACAAAGTTGATTTACTGGAACCATATTGTAGACTCAATCGTCTTCTTATGATTACTGAGTGATTAAATTACGAACTTAGTAAATACTTGGAAGCGATAAGGAGCCTTCAAAATCTAGCAAATTAATGGGTATTAACCTTCAAAATTCAGCTGTCATCAGTTATCAAGAGCTGTATTGCAGGCCAGACGAAAACTAGTAAACTTCACTTCGTCTGTAATTGAGCTCTTTAGAATGCGACATTCATCTTCCAAGACACTTTTAGCTTTCGCTAAGGGGTCTTACCTGACATATACGTCAACGAGTGGGCTGATTAATTGCTATGAAAGAGAAAAACCTGAAGATCCTTTGGGGTCTCAAGGATTCAATGCTACTACCGAAATAGAATATGTAATACTATGAGCGGGCTTGATTTAAATGCTAACTGGTCAGTAATTAAATTTATTAGACTATACATTGAGAACCTTGAGAACAAACAAACAAGAAAACATGTTGTGCGGCGAATCTTTTATTGCCACTTCACTATATATATATCTAATCACATTTTCAACAAGTGTTTGGCCGAATTTTTCCTACATTTTTTGTCTACGTCTTGATTTTGTCACAGAACTGGGTGACCTAGTCTTTCATAGCAGAAATTCACCTGTAGGGACTACTGTAGGAAACACTTTTTCTAGCTTTTTGAATGCTGCGCGAACCATAAATGTAACTTTGGTCCTATTTACTTTCGAACCATTCGTCTACAACGGTTGACTATCATCTAAAACACGACGTTTGCATGCATAAAACTTGTTTTCAACGCAAAACTTAAACTCAATTGAACATTCGCTAAAATGTTCCGTTCGTCATTCAACAACGTCTAATGCCGAATGCTTTCATTTCCGTTCGCTTTTCATGGATATTCTCTACCTTAAAAATGTGTATTTCTTACTTTAAAGTTAACTGCGCATATGGAAAAAATTTTAACACTGTAACAGACATTTTGTAAGTAGGTACTCGCGCGTACATGTAATACCCGTTAGTTTAAATTTAAATTCAAAACTTCAAGGATATCTTTGTGTTGCCGCATTCTATCGTCCTCCATGCACGGCTGCTTGGCCCATAGCCTGCATGCTGCCTCACCAACTGGCTGTGTGAACAATGCTTTTTAGTGTATAAGTCTATGTTGGTATATGTGTTTGATTTCTCTATCTGTAAATGCGCTATATATGCGTAAAAGCAGTTGTATTCGAATTCAAGCGCACGTTTGTGTGTATGTGTGTGTAATCAGTTATGTGCTTGTGTGCGATATCCTTCACCTCCAGTGCGCCAGGTTGGCTATGAACTGGTGCAGCTGAATGACTGTGGCATTATGCCTGACGTTGTTAATGTTGGCAGATTTGCAGTAATGTAAGTATGTACGTATCTGCGTGTATGTACATATGTATATATTAGGGTGCCCATCGAATTGGATTTTGTTTTCTTTTTTGAAATGTCAAGATCATACCTCCTAAGTTTATTCGTTTTTATGAGAAATACTTCTGCCTATTTTTATAACTTTTTTAAAGGTCATTTAGAGGTCGCGACCTGTTGATTTAGGTCAGACAATACGATTTTGTAGATTCACGAGTTTTTGAATGACTATTTTTGATTCGATTTCAAAGATCGAATATTATCTGAGAAGAAGATATATAGGCCTTTGAAATGGTATACAATAATTTATTGTCGGACTAGGGTTGTTGGGATATTTTATCGGGTAAAAAAAAAACATATTTCTCCTAATATTTTAAATTTTGACCATCGATAATTTCCACAATTTCAAAATATGTAGCACTGTCTAAAATTAAATTTATTCTCAAACAAACTGATACCTCATTTATTGAAATCGCATAAAAATTGTCGAAGTTATGCAGCTTTTCTTAAATACGGCCTTGAATTTATATGCGTGTTTGTACCGGACTTTCAGATTTTTTGAGCAGTGTGGCTAAGAAATTCATAAATATTTTTTCAAAATTGATATATACAATCGCTCGTTAGCGAAAAAGGGGTTTTTCAAGAAATTTTAGGAAAATGCGGGTGGCACCGCCCACTTATATCATATATGTGTATCTCAAAAACTACTCCACCGACCTCGACTAAATTTGGTGTACACATTGAGCTTAGGCTCCTTAAGCATCATATTGAATATTTTTGGTCGCGACTTCTAATTGACCTTTAAAAATATATAAAAATGGGCAATAACATTTCTCACAAAAACGAATAAAATTGAGGGGTAAGGTCTTGAATTAAAAAAAAAAATAAATTCGATGGGCACCCTAACATATATACTATATGTTCATACTCTGCAGCAAAAACTGCTAGTTGATATCTACAGTACTATTTCGCCTTTCATCCTTTATCCATTCTAGCGCAACTGTTATTTTTAACTCGGCGATCTCATTATTATTATTTTTTAATACATTTCATTCGTAAATTTTTTATATATATCGACATCTTAATTCACAAAGGCTCTTTTTCATTGGATATATTAAAATACACTTTCAATCAAAATTTTAAAATGTTAGTACCAAAACGGTTGAGTTACATGGCACTTTTTAAAAAGCCCTACCCGTTTCTGATACTCTTTTTATAACGTTTTTTTTTGCTTCCCCTGTAAAATAAAAAAATTGTTGGTTCGGACCTTTGTGAATTAAGGTTATGATATTTACTATATGAATCGGTTAATTATCAAAGGCAATAAGTCAGCATTTTTTCGATAGGGCAAATTAGATCCAGTTCAACAGAGCTCTTTTAAACGTTGACTGGTCCTTTTGGTAATTAACCCATTCATATTCATACATACTTATTTACACAGAAATATTTCACAATTGCTTGCATTTGTTTGATTTGAAAAAAACTGCAACATCTCTAACCGGTCTCGAACCGCAGACGACATTCTTGAGAAGGCCGCATTTAAGTTTTAGCCTTGACAATTCGAAAACAAATTTCGAAGGTGTCGAACTGGTAGGCGTCAGGTCATACCAATTAACAGACTAGTCTGTTTCTAATAGTGGAACTACTACTTAGTTAGAATATTTACTCACTGGTTTGGTTTTTTACTATGGGGTCTGTGCGTACATATCTACGCATGTACATTAGAGTGCCTCACCAAAAAAAAAATCCGGGTTTTCCACCGGAATTATAAAACTTCTAACATTTTAAGACTTCCGCCAAACTATTTCGGAAAAAATATTTAGATTTTTGTGAGCTGGACCGCTTTGAAAGTACCTAAAAAAATCTCATTACTTTTATTCAGTTTAAATTTTAAAACATTTTTATGCAGACTTTTCAGGCTTGAACGCTTCTATCAACTGAGGTGATTTTTTGTGGAAATATTTTTAAAAACCGATTCTGTAAATCTTAATATTTTTTCAAAATATTTTACAATTTAGAAAATTATATAATTCCAATGAAACAGCAGTAGCGATGAATAGTGATGCACCCTAATGTACATACATATTTATGTGTTTTTTACAAACCGTTCGTAGTCACCGTGATACTGAAATTGGAATTTCTGCTTGCATATATGTAATATGTACATACATATGCATATATGAATGGCTGTACATACAAAAGTGGCTATGTCAGCTACAATAAATATTTGCTACAACAAAAGCAGCCCAACCAACTTCCATGTATTGTATTTTAGCTATAGTAACCCTGCAGTGAAAAGCCAAACCAGTTACTAAACAATACCAGTTGATTAACTAGTATCAGCTAAAGCGATGGCCTACCAGTTCGACAATTTCGAATAACTTATGCCGATAGCGACATCTGTCTTTGAATTGTCAACGCCAAAAATAAAACATTTTTCTTACAAAAGTCGACTGTGGCGTCGCATGGTTCTGGTTCAGGGATCGCAGGTTCGAGTTCGCTTATTTCAGTTTACATATGTGTGTATATAAATTGAAATTTTGAAAATCTAATCCCATTTCAGATAAAATGTGTACCAAAAAAATTAAATGACATTCAACGAACTATTTTTCTAAAAAAAAACATTTAATTCGAAAATTACTATAAATATACAAATAAAAAAGAAAAAAAATCACTGCCCGAAGATGCGACCTTCAGACCTAAAGAATTCAACAGTAGTGCTTTGCTCTGTTGCCCATTGCGAATGTTGGAGCGCTGCGAGGAAAATGAAATAAATACCCATTTCCTTTCACGGGGAATGAATCGGCATACTTTCCCGTCAACTGGTATGATGCTAATAATACATTTGTCTACCAGCATCACCAGTGTAACCAACAAATTTCGTTACCTATCTCACATCATAATTGAGGGAGAAAATGGGGGCACTGCAGAGCCGACGGATGATGACATAAATAAGCTCACAGAGGGTCCGAGTCCACACACTGCGATCACAGAAAAGTTGAATCTCTGGGGTACGTGGTTGTGAAATTACACAAACGGCAATAACGCAAATTTGTGTTATTTCCCAATTGGATGTGAAATAACACACATTTGCTTTATTTCATTTCTAGTTGAGCAATAAGACCAACTTTAAAACTTAACAATAGAGCAAAATATTTAGTGCACATAATATTTAGGGCACATATGTAGGTAGTCACCCGGTTACATTTGACAAAAAGTAGTACATGAACAAGTTAAATGGACGGATTTGTAAGTATACAATTTTGAAAGTGCCCAGCGTCGCGGAGGTCCGCGTTGGCGCGCCACCCCGCGCCGCGCCGGATTCGACGTCGCGCTCGCGTCCCCCGCCCCTTTCGCAATTATGCACTGCTGTCATTGTGACCGTTTAGAAAAAAGAATAATAATGAAATGATACTAGTTCACTTCTGAAACTGCTTTTGAATGTTCAAGTAATGCAAATTATTGCGTAAGGTGTTTTTGCATGCATCCCACCCATGGTGGAATTATACCAGGTGAAGTAATATTATGACACCGCC
This sequence comes from Rhagoletis zephyria, assembly GCF_001687245.7. Lineage (NCBI taxonomy): Eukaryota > Metazoa > Arthropoda > Insecta > Diptera > Tephritidae > Rhagoletis > Rhagoletis zephyria. The sequence goes on from NW_016157238.1 coordinate 384,546, forward strand.
ATATGTGTAAAGATGCCTATAAAATATGACTATAAGACAGCCGAATGTCAGAAAATAAAGCGAGAAAGCTGTTTTCCAGCATGCATACAAAAGCGCTATTTCCAATTTCTTGACCAGCTATTAAAGACGACTATTTTCCTATATTTTGTTAGACTTTTCATAAGTAAAAATTTTGGTGAATATTACATTTTTTGTTTATAAGTGAAATAAAGTAAATTTTGCGTTATTGCCATTTGTGTTATTTCACCCCCCTCATAGACCACCTACCTTCTAAAACCCACGACCCAACAGCATAAAAGGCAAACAAACCTACCCAACGATCAATTCGACATACTAGTTACTAGTACATATATTGATGTCTAACCTCGAGAAGGAACTATAGAACTCTCTAGTTCACTTACTCTTGCTAGTGATTTGTGGAGAATCCTGTTGGCTTTCTAAAAACAGCTTTAAGATGTTTTCATACAAAACTTGTTTATGCCAAAAAAAGTATTAACTGGCGCTTAGAATATACATTGAATTAAATCGAAGAATTATGGGCTGAATGTCACGTTGTAACACACCAAAATACGCGCTGGGACTATTGAGATATCCAGATATCCGGATATCAGGTTAACATCCGTTCTCTTTTGGTATAAGAATATCCGGATTTGCAGTTAATATCCGTTAATTTTGCTATCTGGATATTCGGAAAATTAAATTAGATGTCCTAACAGTATTATACGGATATTAAAAAAAAAATCGGATAGAACTCCAAGCCCTAGTTTAATTTAACAAATTAAATGGGTACCGTGAACTTAATAGTAAATAAGCTGTACAAAGGTTAAGGGTACAAAGATTTATTTTTCCCAATTTCCAGAATGTTGCGAAAGTAACGATTTTCGAATTTTCTAAAATGGTATTGGCTCGGGGTTATTGGTTTTTCCTGGAGGGATATAATAATTAAATACATATGTACATACATATGCAAGCATACCCTGTAAGAAAATTGTTAGCAAGGTGTTTAGGAATTAAAAGTTTCACTTTTTAGAGGACGTCTCAGTGGATGCCGAAGAGTGGCATTAAGTCAGGCTGCCCAGTGGCTCTTCACCCGTAGCTGATTTCGAACGCAAACCGTGGCATTTGGGGCCAGTATATACCAGAGGTGAAATACTCTCTTAATTTTTAAGACACAGGAAAGATAGTGCTAAACATTTTTAAAACGCTTGGAGTAACGCCTGGCTGAACCGAGAACGTAAGGACAAATGAATGCACCTAGCGAATGAAGAGGAAAATTGCTACCTGCCTCAGTCATCTTTTAAATCCACAACTCTCCCAGATGGAGGACAGCCTCCCAACTGCTTGGACTTACGGTAACCACCGAATAAAGACCAGATATTATTCCGAAATATCATCTAGGTACAAAATCAGGCTTAGCTTAATAAATTCATAAAAGCTAAGTTCCATGTCAAAACATGAAGGGTAAGAATCTTGAACCTAAAGAAATGGTTTTTATCCTCGAGCCCTATACGAAGCAAGATTCGATGTTTTAAATATACTCGGTCAGGTGACTGTAATTTAGAACTTCATTTTAATGCTTGTGGGTTTCGCTGCAAGGCTTATTCATACAACAAAATATTCATACAAATTCTATACCACCCTATAACAAATTCCTGCTACAGCAAGACAAATGTGGTAATGTGCGGGTAACTTTCCGTTTGAAAGTTTCCCATCCATACCACGCTCTGCGTTCTATATTCTACATTCTGTGGTGTGATGGGGGCATATTTGTGAATCGCATTGAGACCATGATAACCATGCAGTCAGTGTGCTGTAGGCGGAAAGCCAGACTAGCTGGATGGTTGCCAAGCAGGCGGCAAAAGGTTTGATTAGGTGTGAGTTAAGGTTTTGCACACCAACGCATTGTCTAACACGGTGGATGGATTGTGATGATGTGACACACAAAGCCATACAGGCATTGATGCTGTGCCACTGTGTGACAGTCTGCCAGCCAGTCTGCCAGCCAGGCAGCCAGGCAGCCAGGCAGCCACCCACAAAAAACACCACTTCATGCTACCACCCATGAATAACATCGAGGTATGGTGAGTGTATATATAGGCAAACAAGCAGACTTCAGTGAAATACTACTCTCACACCAAACCCATTTGAAATTGGAAAACAAGGTGTTTGTCGGCCAACAGGAAAGAGATGGGATTTATTCGAGCGCTTCCATGTTGAATATTTTGTGCGAATATTAAGGGTGTATCAATGTATATGAATACTTAGGTTTTTGTACCAAAGAGGAAATGTTAAACTGCGTTGGAAAAAGAATAGAAAGGTATGCCTACTTCAGGTAGGTTAGGTTCAAACAAAGTGATTGGGTTGCTCGATTACCATTCGGTAGAATAAGATATCCCTAAGACCGTTCAAAACTTCGCAAGCACCGCAAATCTCCGACAGTATTACTGCTGGAAAAAAATTTAAAAGTAATTTGTCGAAAGGATGCGATATAAAACTGCAAACCCCTTAACTTTAAGTCCAGATCTAAATATTCACAAATGAAATTATTAAACGGTGTTGCCCACTTGACAACTATAGGATATTTTTTTAGTCTTACAGCTTTAAATGTGGATTCACCAGTGTTGACATTTTTGTGCTTTTGGAGCTAGATTTAGCTCTTTGCATTTCTATTTAGCTCCGAAAACTGTGCTTTAGCTCCTAGCTCTTTTTAAAAGTGTCTAGCGCTTTTTAGCTCCAGAAAGTTCTAGTTTTAATTGGTAATATATTAAAATTACAAGTCTGAGACTTCATTGCACAAGTGTTGACTAAAGTTTATTTGGCATAGGTGAATTCAGCCTATTTTCGCTACCTTCGTGTTATTCTACCTCGCGCCGGAGCACACAAACTATACCGACACTAATTCGAGCTCCGATAAGCTCAGACGGTGTATTTTCTTTCAGGCGGCCACGAAAGAAAAGGGAAACCAAAACTTAAGTTTTGATAAAATTACAAATTTCGAAATACAGTGGAAAAACCTAGATTTGTATCCACAGGAAAATGCAGACTCAACCATAAACTCTTGAAGGTATGTAGTAAAGAATTCAAAAATTAATTAGAAGAAAATCGTTCTTCTGAACGCGCGGATTTTGTTTTTACCTTACTTATTTCGCCTTTAAAGAGAGAAGCAAATACAATTTTTCAGAAAAATTTTGCAAAAAAATTATTCGTAACTCGAGTTTTTATGGTCAATTCAAATATCTGAAATTGCAGATTTGAATAGTTTATAAAGCATTTTTAGCTCATTGTCTAGTTTATGTAAGTATATGCAAGGTATATCGGGGTAGCAAACTCATTTTTAAGAATTCCCCGATTTCAACAATGAAATTCCCAGATTTTGCCCGAATTTTCGTAAAATTACTCATCCATGGATATCTCTTTATTTAGAAAAACAAACATTTATGCATTTCGATATATCGCTGCAGTTGAATTCTGACAATCGCTACGCTAAATTTTTGTCGCTAAAATGCTCTAGATCAGTGCTCGTCAAAGTGGTGGTCCGCGGACCGGTGCCGGTCCGTATCCATAAGTCGCCGGTCCGCAAAGGGCGTCGCGAAATGGACAACGATTTTTTAAACGATTATATATACATATACGACTATATGTATACTCCACACTTCTAACCATGGTACAATTATCTACATGGTAGTAGCACTAGAAATTTCACGTCCGAGATGTCAAAATATTAAGTCAAAACACAAGCGAACACACAAACGAACAAAGCAAAGTAACCTAGTTTGACATCTCCAACACAAAATCACCTGTTCAAATTAACGATCAGCTGTTCATTTGCTATCACCTCTATTAAGACGCCTTGCTTCTAACTAACAACACTGGCACATACAAAAAGTAACGACAAATACCGTTTGTTTTTCATGGAACCAAAAGGCAATGTGTTGATACATGTGTCTTTCTTTTGTTTAGTTTCTTTGATCCAGTTGAACAAGTGTCATGGTCGTGTAGTGTTCTGTGTTTGTTACAGCGTAGATACGTATTTTTATTATTAATCATTACTTATTATTTATTGGTTTGACAAAACACGGTAGGTTTTAACTCTGCCAGTCTGCAGGCAGATGCCAACAAACAAAAACCAAATTCAAAGGCTTTCGCTTTGTTGTTGCTACTAATGGCTAATATCTGCTATCATTAAATGGTAATAGGTCATATATAGACACCCGGCTAATAAAGAAATTCATTTAAACAAATTTTAATACATATATGAGATGATCGTAAACGAAAAATAATCAATAAAAAAAGGTACCGGTCCCCGACGTAATAGAAAAACTGCAGCCGGTCCGTCACACTCAAAAGTTTGACGAGCACTGCTCTAGATGAAAAGCAGTGTGGCCTAAAAGCGTACCACTTCCAAGAGTAACACATGCAATGTTTAATCAGATCTGGCAGTATGGAATTTTTTGGTGATCAAAATTAGCGATAGCAAATGTTTGAATACGGCTGCTGGGTTGTCTCTTTATTTTATTTTTAAACGTAATTCATCTATGTATTCATAAACCAAACCAAACTTTTATACAGCTACTTAACAAATAAAGAAAAAAAATTAACTTATGATATTTACATACAGATACACTGTTTTCTTTCGTGGCCAATAACAATGGGCTTAGACCTAAGACAACATAATATTACCATTAAAATATAGTCAAGTGCTCCATGCAAAATCGACCCAACCTACAGTGCTCGAAAAAATGTTTACAAGTTTTCACAATTACTTTTGCTTTTTATTAATTTGAGTAATTTTTTTATAAAAATATAATTCATTCTTTAACAAAAACCGTACAATTCCAAGTTTGAAACTTTTTGTAATACATATTAAAAAAAAATCAACAAACTTTCGTAAAACTTTCCAGCATTTTAAATTAATTTTCAATAAATATTTAAAAAAATATTTTAAGTATTCAGTTTTGTAGCGCACTCAATTCTACAATAATAAAGTGCCAATTTCAAGTGGCTAAAAATTTTTGTTTTAAATTTTTTTTGGCGAAGGGGTTGCGGTTTTCTTCCATGTAAAAGTAAATTGTGTTTATTCGTTATATGAAAGCAAATGCGATGAAGGAATTTCTAAAAAATCAACGGTAATTTGCATAATCAGTACTTATGCAACTTTTTGAACTCATTATGAAATTAGTGAAGCAAAAAAGAATAAACTAGTTTCCGCTTAATTCCCTACAAAAAACGGTCGATTCCCCAATTCCCCACGCAAACTGAAATTCCCCTCAAATCGGGGAATTCCCCACGAGTTGGCTACCCTGATACATATATATAAATGTTTCAATGCCATAGCAACGAATTCGAATTATATGCACCTAATTTTAGTTTTAAAAGTTTCTTTCAGCATTTAAATTTATAAAATTCGTTTTTTTTTTTATTAAAATAGCAGAAAATATAAAACAGCATTACGACGATAAATGCTCAATTAAAAAAATGTAGCTCTTCATTTTGGCTACTACTAGTATTATTTAGCTCTTTTTTCGACCGTTTTAGCTCCAAACGAAATTTTTAACTGGCAACACTGGGATTCACCGTTCGTGTCCGTACATTTTTGTTGATAATTTTGCACTTTCTTTTCCTACTCTATTCCACTGAGAGCGCAAATAAAATGTGCTGAGAACTCTTTGTTCGAATTCATAATTGGGGGTTATCGCTTTCTCTTTTTTATGTGTTTGCAAATATAACGTTGTCGGACACGAACGGTGAATCCGCTTCAAATGTTAAGAAGCTGTTAATGCGTTTCACCCACCGAAATTAGTGCTCGCCCAATGCGGGTTTCTTTCTAGTCCCAGCAAACACAGTCTCTAACGTTAGAGAAATTTGGATTTCTACATTAGATAACTAGGGTAATTCTCTAATCGTTCTCGAGTCGAAGACGAAGTTTGAGAACTATGTACATTAGAATTCGATCAGAGAAACAACGCAAATTCAAATAAATGTAAATAAGCAATATTCCAAATGAATGAATCATAAATTATGTTTAAATTCAAATAATTCATTATTGCAAATACATTTAATACAAATTTTACAAACAACGCGTTTTATTTAATAAAGCAAAACCGCAGTTTGAAACTCACATTCGAATCCTATTATTTAGAGATCAACATTAGAATTCGATCAGAGAATTAATATTTTCTCGAGTCGAGAACTATGTCCCATTTTTGTTGAGATCACTATGATTCTCTATAGTTTTTCGATTCGTTCTCTAACGTTTGAGATTGGAGAGTGTGGCTAGTTCTCAAATCATTCTCTAATCGATAATTAACCTATTTTGCTCCTTTCTCTTACTTCTTGTTCAAACTTGCATAACCCATGGTTGGATGGTTGGCAGCCTAGAATTCCTCGCCTCAATCGTTTTTTTTTTCTGGCTCAGTTGGCAATATTAGTTTTCTCCATAGATAATGCTATGAAATTGGGAAGGAATATAAATTCCTGTTGGGGTTTTCAGAAGTGATCTAATATTTTTAAGCAACCAAGCAAAAGAAATAGCTCGGTAGCAGAGGAGCAAAAGGCGAATGCGTAATTGCGACGTTCCTACGGTACTGTATACTTTCTACATGCTACAAATGTTCTCCTGCCCATCCAACAGCACCGAAGTATACCAAAATAAAGGAAAACTTAAGCAATGCACAGAGTACTAGAAACTAGAAGATATTGCAGACCCATATTGCAGAGCAACGAACAATGAGCAACGACAAGCTTTAGCTGGAAAACAAGCCAGCGCCAAGCAGGGGAGGTAAGAAATAATGAAGCAAGTCGTTGGAGCCGTCTGAACTCAGGAATAACCACAAGGGTTGATGGTGGTGAGCAGACGGCGCACAGTGTGGTCAATATGAATTCTGTTCAAACTGTTCAATAAAGATAAATCTAATTTTTAGGAGAAAATGTCGCATACCAAAGACTCTGCGAATTCTCACACAGACAAGTATAAAACGTAAATACATGGGATGATTATTGAAAGGATTATAAATGGAGATTTTAGTTTTCGTAAGTAGCACAAAAGACGCGTAGTAATTTAAATCAAAACCGGATCATATGTAACACTTCTACCCAAAATGTTTTATGAAAAAATTGCCATAGAATTGAAATTGAACACCACACAAATATTTGCGCAAATACAAATTGATACAAATAAGGTTTTTTCGAATTTTTATTCGATTCTCATTTGAACTAATTGATATTTGCGCATATACTTATTTGGGTGGTGTATTTTGCGCATTATATGGAGTCGCAACACTGTGCGGCGCGTCGTAAGAGCTAACCAATGTTACGGCAGCATCAGCAGTGTAGCGGCAGTCAGAAGGACTCAACGAAGAATGTGTACCACAGCCAGGACTGTCAACTTGGCTCAAACCGTGCCATTTTTGACCCTATTTTAATTCAAATGGCACTTAATTTTTCAAGTCAATAGAAACTGCCGAAATGGCGCTTTGTAAAAAAATAACATTTCAATACATTTTTGTGAAATCCTTTGCCCCTAGGTACTTCTTTTTCTCCACTAAACTTTTCTAATTTACAAACGCTATTCAACTGGTTTATCTTATTTTATCATTGCACTTTTGTTTTGAAAATGTGGTTCTCATTTTATAGCTAAATGGGAATGATTAAAAAGAATGGTACCTTTTTTGGCACCTTTATTATTCTATTTGGCACATTTGGCACTTTTTCATTCTCAATATAGCACCTCATAGCTAAGGATAGTTGGCAGCCCTGATCACAGCTAGCAACGAGTTCGTATACACCGTGCAAGTTAGATGACTACGAAATAAGAGAACGACGTAATAGCAATAAACTTAAGGAGGTGGCATTGAGTACGGAGCAGGAGTAGAAGTAGAAGTAGGGCGGCGGAAGACAGTTGAGAATTACGGCATGAATCAGAACGAAGTGAGTTTTGTGTATGTTGCTCAGTGTTGAACGGGTGGAGGCAACGACTGCGACGAGGTTGAATAGCAAACACCAGGCATCGGATAACGGTGATGGTAGAGAAAAATATTTCAGTTGGCTGGTAGCTGTGGCGTTGAAGACGAGCAAAATATGCGAACGACGAGGTAAAGTAACTTGAACGATATATGTATATGTATGTGTTTTTCCCTTCTGTTTAAAAAGTTTGCGGAATTTCTTGTTTATACGTCGTTTCCACGATTCGTAATTCGCTCTCTCATTCGTAATTCGCCATGCAAGATCTTGATAGCGAATTAACTCATTTAAACGTAATTCAGATCGAATTACCATACAATAATGCTATACACAATTTTTCATTAATCTTTCGTATTTTCTTGTCCTGAAATGTGTTTTGTGATCGCACGCAGAGACTTTTTACAATTTCGTCATATTTGATAGTTACATTTCACACATTTATTGAATTTTATTGCAGTTATCCACTTTTTAATAATTTCCACAGGATGTATGTAAGAAATAGTAATTTTTATGTAATTTTAATACAAATATTAACTTTTCACTAATTTTTCTCCATAAAATGTAAAAAACCAATCCGCGAATAACGATTAGCAAACGACAGTGTCGTACTTATCCGTTTCTGTATCTTCTACAATTCGCCGATAACTAGCCGATAACGACAAGCGTGCAGACCTCCATTGAAATGCATGTGCTCGGCTCAAAATTTTAGGACGAGACGATAACGCAACCATGATTGGACGACAATTGTACAGATAGCCTTATGCAGGCAAACTTTTGTGTGGCAAACTAAATGGCGGCTGCTTAGTTTGCTCGGAGGTGGTTACGTTGAGTTTAGCACAAGGTTGCACATTGGTTGTAGTTTTTATGGTTATTGCCAACAAGAAATAAAAATTGCAGATGTACTTAGATATAATATTGAATAGGCAATTAACAGTGCCCCAAACTTTGAAGCTAATACAGCATAAATTAAATTCTCTGTCTTTTAGAATCATTGCAATTTTTGAGTATAACAACAATTACCTAAACCTTTTGTATATGGAAACCCTAATTTTACAGCAGTTTGGCCCAAAAATATAAGGTTCTAAGGATCCCGCGGTTGCCCAAAGCAGCCCAGAAATCATTCCCGTACTCAACAAAATGGGTAATAGAGAGCGAAAATTGGAACGTATTGGATCGTATGTATCTTCTTCTTCCTGCCCGAAACAGCCCGGACTAAACCGCTCCGGGTAAAAATGGTAAATGTTTTGTGTTTACATGTTGCCTGTATTTACTTGGTGCTTTTAGGGAATAGTTGATGTATTTGCAATCTTTATATACTTAAAATCAATCATGAAAAGTGAATCAGCTATTTCTCAAATTCTGGCAACGAAATTTGGTTTTGTGTTCCCGTACTTCTGGATTATGTTCCATTTTTGAGAGCAAACTTTTCGCTTATTCTCTAATTACCGGATCTGGTCCGGATTGTTAGGGAAAGCACCTATTAGTTTACTGTGAGAGTCGGTAAACTCGCTCCCTACGAGTTTGCCGCAACAACAATTTCACGCAATTTGCCAAACAAAATTGCTGCATAACAAAATTTCTGCATAAAGTAGTAATTGTAAAACTCATTGTCTTTCGGCCGAAACATATCGTCTTATCACCAACTATTTGACCGAAAACTCTTGAATTTCTATATTGACCTGGCGTGTGACTTTTCCAGTTCTAGTTTCTGCATAATTGTAGAGAAGAGTTTTAAGACGATTGCGGCAATAAAGTGACATTTTACCAACACAAATAAGGCGCTCCAATTGTCAAATGCCCATCGAAGGCGAGAACAGCTCCATTTCGAAGCTGAGCGTTATTATTTAGGGAAATCAGCGTGTCTTCCACAAAATACCACATTTTCGGCCGGAGGAGCCACTATCTTTATCAATAACCAAGTCCTTTCACAGATGTGGAGCATTGGTTAGCAGTGCTCGCTTCCACTCTGCAGGGCTTGGGGTCAAGCCCTGGTCAAAGCAGCATCGTAAAAGAAATTTAGAAAAAAGTTTATTTTCTTAATAGGGGTCGCCCCTCGGCAGGCAATGGCAAACCGCCGAGTGGTTTTCTGCCATGAAAAACAGCTTCTCACAAAAATACAATCGCCGTTCGGAGTCGGCGTCCCGCCACAAATCGGTGGAGAAGCTCGGCCAAATATTAACATATGTGTAAGCGGCAATATATTATTATTATTATACCGTTTCGAAAGCCATACGATCCAAAGAAGTAAAATATGTCGATATCGAAGAAAATGAGACAGCTTATGAAATTCCCAACTCAGACTTTGAGGATTCAATAAACGATGCAAATGACTCTTTACAACCACCCTTTGGGGAACGTGTGATAAAATTTGGCGATTATGCTATAGTTGCTACAAAGTATTCATGAACAAGACATCATGGTCGTGAGATTCCAAAGTCATTTAAGCCACGAGTAGAAAGGAAAAAAAGATGGAAAACACTCCATCAACACAGTGCTCCTCTTGCTCGTGCTATCAAGAAAATAAATTTGATCTTGAATTTCGTTGTTAATTGGTTCTTCTATCTCGAATAATGCTTTTATTAATCGTGCGTATTCATTTTTCAATTCATTGAAGTTTGCCTCAGCCCCAAAATTAATCATACTGACTCTTCTGAGTCGGTACAGCCTGACCACCCGTAACCATCTTCTAAATACGATCTTCGGAAGAAGTATTGGAAAATGTGATTGTGGCATTCCCAATGTGGTACCCAATTTCGGGTACTTTTTTAACAGAAGTTACACTCATCAGAATGTGTGTAAATGAATGCGAATGCTGAGGTAGTCTGTTCAACGGCGTTCAGCTGCTATATGCCAAACAACTGACTAAACCAAATTGAACCACCCACAAACTCAACCGTTCGCACGCCTTTCAAAGTGTTGCTACTTGGAAGGACCTAAGAGTTGGGTTGTTTTAGCGCCCAACTTGGCAAACGTCGGTCGCTATACATTGAAGAGGATGATGCTCTTGTGGTATACTGGCGCTGAAACCATTGCTTCAGCTGTTGCTGATGCCGACTGGCAGGCTGTTGATGCGGTGTAGTGATGCTGTCGAGCTGACTCGCCGTTCCAGGATTTTGCTCTCTACTTAAGCCTTAGCGTTTTTTTTATTCTTTTTTCTTGTTATTTCTCATTTCATTTTCAACTTGTCTGTTATTTTTTCTAATTTTTTTATCTTTTGTAGTAGTCCTTGTATGTAGGTGTCTAGTGCGTGCGTATGGTGTGTGTGCCTTTTCAAAGCTTTTCTTGTTTCATTTGTGGAGGGTTAGCTCGCTCGTTGGTTAGTACGTTGGTACGTTTGAGGAAAACAACTTAGTAAATGCGTAGAACGGTTCCTGTTAAAAACAGTAAAAAAAAGCTAAAGAATAATGCCAAAAAAATGGTAAAACGTATGATGAGAAAACAAAAATTAGAACTTGTTGGAGGGTAGCAACGTTGATTAAATTTCTTCTTGCATCAAGTAAGGTAGTGTACAATAATAAATACAGCAAAAACACCTAACCGTTCTTGTTGCTACCATCAGATCAACTAGCACTTTCAGATGAACCGAATGAAATAAAAGCAACCAGCAACAACAACATGGTGGATTACAAAAAACGAGAAGAAAAAAATTAACATGGATCCTATCAGTTGATGATGCTGAAGCAGAAGAAGAGCCAGTGCCAATAGCACCAACTCCAGCATGCCTACAATCGTACCGAAAGGAATGAACGAACAGTACTCCACGTTAATAGGTACATAGTACATACATATGTACATATGTACATAAAACACAAAGCTCTCAAGCATGGTCTTGCGTTCACTGGTGCGTTTGCTGAAGTGCTGTAGCGGATTATTAATAGAAAATATAGTTGAACCATTCATAGAACGGCATGTTCCAAGATAACAAACATTGAAATGCGTTGCCAGCCATACGCTCACACTCACGTTTTCGAACGAACGTACGCATGCACCCACACAGCAGCACATTAATTTGTGCGAAAGAGCGCAAATGGCGCGTAAATCGCAGAACGCGTAAGGATTTTCCCGGTTGTTTGGCGCGCATAGAAAGTGAAACTTTAATACGATTTAAGCTGCCGAGTAGAAGAGTACTTGAAGCGGATATTATGTACACAGATATGTGTGACATAGCATATGGGACAAATTGGCATGCATATAACTTTATGTATGACAGCAGGAATATCTAAATTGTAATTGCTGATTATGATAGCAATCATTGAATTAAATGCGCGCCTATTAAAAGAAAATTATACGTTATCACATCGTAGAATGTTTTAAGAATGATTTTCTTTCTTGCAGATCTCCTTATTCGATACTACAAGCGTTTTTCGTTTGGGACCGATACTAAACAATTATTCGCCAATTACATCTCTCGTTTGCGGAGTATCACAACTACCGATATGTCCTTTTTCGAAGGGCTCTTCTATTGACGATGTCAATGTCGCCTGCATATGCAAGCAGCTTCGTGTTTCTAGTAAGTATACATATATGGTATACATAGCTGCAATTCCGAGTAGCCAAGACCAAAAGCAATTCCTCAAGAGAGGATTTTTACACCCTTTTATAAATTATAATTTAACCGTTAATATTTGATTTCTATGTTTCCGATTAAAGTTCACCGTTAGTTTTTGATCTTTATTTATACGATCATATTATAAAAATTATTATCAGATTTAATTCTTTAGGTCATAAAAGATTTAAATCGGCCATAAAAACGTAATCTACATTATAGCAGCAAACAATTGTTGAAAAAAATAAAAATCCAAAATGATTATTTTTTATCGGAATAAAATAAAAACCGGAAAAAATTTTAAATCCAAAATTAACGATTACACCGGCACACATAAAAAAGTGATTTTAACCACACCAACCTACCGCCATGTATTTCGACCCACTAAATTGGAATCTGAGGTCCGTTTGTCTCTTACACCTCCTAACTTTCGGGTAAATTTCGAAAAACCGAGAAATGGTAATAAAATCGCAGTTAAAGCGGACCTCAGACTCAGATTTAGTGGGTCGAAATACATGTCGGTATGTGGGTCTGGTTAAAGTCACACACCTCCTTTTTTTGTGTGTCGGTGTTATTCTTGATAAAAAATAAAAAATAACGATCTTTCAAAGACCTAAAAATCTTGCTTTTGATAGACTTTACACGGACATGCATTGAGTTTAAGAACTACTCGGATGCAAGGTAAACCTGGTTGATCAAAGCCACCTTACTTACACCGAGTAAAGAGTTTTGCCACTGTGCTGAATCTCTCATTTTCAATTTTCTTTAAAGAACTATAGAAAGCACCTATCTAACAACTGTTTTAGGGTATCTTTAGCGAAGGTCTGTAAGAACTCACTGCATGAGAAAAGCGTAATATCAATTGAGGCTAGAAATAGTTTTCAGAGGAGCTAACATTTGGCATATTAACCTCTGGCTGATTTGCCAGCCTACATATTCCTAATCACTGCTAACCATGTTAACCCCAGAATACTAATGTAAGTCCAATACATATTTACATTATAAAAAACTTGTATTTTATTTGACTTAGAAAATACTTATTCAAAATGTTTGACGATTGATGCCTTAAGGTGAAAGGGACTGACGTGAGTTAAGGTGAGATGAGGTGAGTTGGGGAGAACTGACGTGAGTTGATGTTAATTGAGATGAGTTCAGTTGAGTTCAGGTGTGCCCAGGAAGTGAGCTAAGATTAGATGCGTTGAGATAAGGTGAGTTTGGGAGCGTTGAAGTAAATTAAGATGTGTTGAGGTAAATTAAGGCGAGTTAAGATGAGCAGAGGTGAAGTGAGTTGAGTTGAGTTGAGGTGGCCAACATCTTTGTCTTTGTCTTCATCTTCATCTTCATCTTCATCTTCATCTTCATCTCCATCTTCATCTTTATCTGCATCTTCATCTTCATCCTCATCTTCATCTTCGTCTTCATCTTCATCTTCATCTTCATCTTCATCT
>NW_016157238.1:399531-445254 GCF_001687245.7 Rhagoletis zephyria
ATCTTCATCTTCATCTTCATCTTCATCTTCATCTTCATCTTCATCTTCATCTTCATCTTCATCTTCATCTTCATCTTCATCTTCATCTTCATATTCATCTGAATCTTAATCTTAATCTTTTTCTTTATCTTTTTATTTATGTTTTTATAATTCATTATTAATATTAAAGCATACATTTAGGAGGCATTTCCGACCCCACCTTTTACGTTGCATTCACGAAGTGCATTTTCAATTAAGAAATTTCACTTCAAAAAACATTTTCTCCCTGCAAGAAATTGGAATATCTTACCCCATATGCAGAAGTATCTATTGGATCGCCAAAAATCACCAAAAGAAGAGCAGGCGCGCCTAGCAACATATCACATCGAGTTACATGCCCCTCAAACTACCAGCTCTGTTGCTATAGTCAGAATTCCACTGCTGGTTAGCTGTTTTCAAATCATGTAACGGCCAACTCATTTACGGATTAAATAGGAACAAGTCGCACAGGATGTTCAAAGGTCACATAACTCAAAATTACACGTTTGTCAGAAAATGCGAAAAACTATTTCTTAGCACATGATAATCATATGGGCAAGGGAGTTTTTACCTTAGGTTTTTTTTTTAACAAATTATCAAAAAAAATAGTTCCAGCTTCTGCTGAAAAGTACATACACTCTGAAAAAAAACATTCCTAGGATGCTAGGAAAATAAAATATACATTTGCCAGGAAAGCAATTCACTTTGTTATAACAGCACTGAAAAAAAAATTAAAAATTATTTAAGGAAGTTATTGCTTATATTGAGTAAATTTACTTCCTCAAATTAATGATGCCCTATGTTTAGCATGAACCTGAATTAAGGAAAAACTTCTCAATTTGAGTAAATTTTTCGTAATTTTAAGGAAAAAACAGTAACTCTAAAATAAGGATACTGTTTTCTTGTTTTAAGGAAATGCTTTTTTCTGTTTTCTGAGCGTAAAAGCTCTGTGTACATTTTTATCGCATAATTTCAAAAATGCCAAATTTTGAGTTGTGTCACTTTTGAATATCGCAATAAAAATACAATAATATATAATAATAAAATGATGTGCAATATGAAGATTGTCACTTTCGGGTAAGTACATTGAATTAAGTGGCCTACAAACATTTGTGGATCACTAAGGGAAAACATACAGTTTTAAACCCTTTTTCTAGAAAGTTATACCCCTCAATTACTGTAAAAGTCTAATAGATATGGGTATCTTTGTGACAGTTGTGTGTGCACTTTCATTCACTTAACAATAAATTGCGTCGTACGCATTTTACTATTGATATATGGATGTATGTAAATGTACATATGAATAAGTGGGCATACAGAGAGATGAAGTCGAAAAATTTGAACATGTGCACACATTTCAGCTGAAGCGCCGCTTTCTTGAAAGGACATTTGGATAGCAGAAGGGCAGATAAAATCCAAAAACAGTGCGTTGCTGAGCCAGTAGCGCAACCACCAACAAAAATGCGCACAACAAATACAGACCTACATATGTATGTATATGTGCTAATGTTTGCAATTGGCATTACCTTAACCTCTAAGGGTTGCACTGAAGGGAAACTGCGTCAGCAGCAGGACAAAAATCACCAGACTGCGCCCAAAAGTCGGCAACAAGTCGTTCACCAGGAACACAAATCCACATAAACACACTTGCAGCAAGACAAGCGATGGCTTTGGCGCGTATTCATGCACGTACGCCCAGACGCACGCACGCCCGGTTGAGCCATTAATCACGAACGCAACGCGTTTGTTGCTAACGCAGTGTTGCAGTGCAGCGAGGGGGTGGTTGTGCTGATGAACCAGCCAGACAGGCGATTCGGTGGTGAAGAATGGTTTTATGTACAAACATGTTTGTATAGATATATATATATATATAATATATATGTACGTATGTATGTACATATATTAGCCTGTCCCACGCTACAAACAATAAACAATTTGTTCGTTCCAGAAGTGATTCACCAAATTTGGTTCAATTCTCAGGATCATTCGTCAGCGGACAGCCCTGACCACAACCATAAAATTAAGACTTTCACAAAAAAATTTAACATAAAACTTTTTCTTAGAAATTCATCAGGTAGGTGGCAAAATTGCAACGCAAATCAGCCAACCTAACGATTTTTTTTTTTTCAAAAATTCTGCCAAAAGTAAATCAACTTTTTAAAAGTTCTTGAAGAACTAAGGAGTTTTTTTCAGAAGTGAGCAAAGAGGGAAAGTATTTTTCAATACGTAATACATACATACATAGCTAGCGTTCAAGAGGTGGCGGAGTTATTTAGGTCTTAAAAAGTTACCGAAAATTAGATATATACATACATACATTACAAGCCACTTGAATAGCGCACCTTTTATAATACTTCAAAAAACGTTCATAAAAATATTAGTTGGAGGGCGTTAGAGTAAGGTAAGTCAGTTATTTCAATTTAAATATAAATTACAAATTGTAAAATTAATTTCATGTATAGAAAAACCTAAATACTCAATAGATAAAAAAATATATTACATAATTTTTTTTTAATAACAATTTATAAAATTACCTTAAAACAAGTAATTTTTAAGCAAAAAACAACACCGACTAATTCTCATATAAATTTCCTGCTCCGGGACGCAAACCTTGCATCTCTCGACTAGAACTCGAGAGCTTTGCTCTAACGGCCATTGCCACTGTTTGAGCGCCACGAACAAAATGACATACTTATTCCTTTCACGGGGGATGAAATGGCAAATAAGTTCTAAGGAATAGTGTCAAATCGTTTACTCATATTAAGGCAGCCATGTCATTGGAGCCATTTCAAGGTAACATTTCCTTAGAATAATATACTTTTTTCCCAGCATCTAACAATGTTTTTTTCTGAGTGTATAAAGTGTAGTTTGAGAAACTGATCTGAGTGAATTCATTGTTTATTTGGACTTAAACTGAAATTTCGCTTATTCTTACCATTGATTCAGATTGAGTGACTCTTTATACATGACTATTAACTAATCCAAAATGGCGGGTTTTGATGGGTTTTTCTCGAAATTTATCACTCGGGCTTTTTTGGGGTCGCTGAATGATAATCTGATATCAGATCTTAGAATTTCATAACGGCAGACCCAATGCGGCTGGCCATTTTTTTCTACAAACCAATCAAGTTTCCTTGAAACCTGTCACTCGGAGGGTTTTTGGGGTCACTTAATAAAACTCTGTTGTGAGGTTTCAAGAATCTCGAAAATTGGTGTTAAAGATGCCTTTGGACCTAAGAGTTTCTTGACAAAATGGGTACATTTCTGTCTTGCTTCATAAATTAAAAATGTTTATGTCTAGGGGAAGAACCAATCCCGAGGTAAGACCACCTAGAAGTCTTTAGATACCTCACAGGGAAGAGAACCTACCACGTGGCTGCCGTCGGCCTCTGCAGAACTTTTCAACTTGTTCTGAGCTGACTCTGGCTTAGATAGTTCTGAACTGTTGTTGTAGCCCTCCGGGCTAAAACAAATGTGGTTAATTTTGAGCTGGTTCAAAGAAGTATAGAGCCTTTTCTTTAAATACTGTAATTAAATAAGTACGCATACAATTTTGTAAATAAAAAATACTTCAAACTAAAAAATACTTCATTTTATGATTAACGTGCTATTTATTTTGCAATAATTAACTTTTCCATGCAAACTGTGCTTTAGAATTAGGAACATAAAGTGTCAGTCATTCCTTCATCCTAAAACCGTTATCCTTAAAAATACTTTATATATGTTACATATAAAGGGTATATCTGTGGTACTTATAATTAAAAATCTAAACTAAGGGCCGTTTTCTCATCTAACCTTTAGTTTACCGGCCACTTTATCGTCTCGATATACGAGTTTTCGTTTTCTCATCAGCGCATTAATTTCTCGAATCGTTGCTCACCCGATGCAACCTTTAAAATTTGTACCCAACTTTAAATTTTGGTTTGGTTTTGGTTCATGAGTCAGATATATTAGATATTTCCACCAAGGTTTTGGTTTTTGCTAACAGTTGCTCTTGCTCTACGTTTGCTTATGTTGCATTGCCAACCTTTGAAATTTTATGACGAATGTAGTGAAGTTTCACTCTCGGAAATGTAGTGAAGTTTCACTCTACGGAAGGACAAATTTATTTTTAGCGGTAAGATAAGAAAACGAAAACACTTTAAAGTCAGGAACAATTTATCTTCCCTGTTAGTAAAGGCAACTTTTCTGCTTACATTAGAAAACGGCCCTAAGTCGTGTGAAAAAATGAGAAAAACGGTGATATATTGAATGCTTATTTGTGATAACTTAGCGTTAAATTTTATTAAATGTATTGAAATGTAATACATAAACTCTCCGACTTCTAATAAGACTATGTAGAATTTTGAATATTCGCAATAGTTTTCATGCTAAATATTTTTCGTAAATTTTTTATTTACGGATGGCTCATAAGTAAGTATTATAACATAAACATATAAATTCACGTTTCTAGTTTTGTGGGAAATTTAGTAGAATTCTAGAAACTTTTAAAAGAACTTCAATAATTTAAATCAGAGTTATAAGTATGCAGTTCTATAGCCCATTAAATTTTAGTATAATTTTATAGTTTGGCAGTTGTCCCATAAACTAGAGAATTACATATTAAATAAACGAATACAGTTTACTATTAGTTTTAGGGTCTAAGAAAATCGTAAAAATATGGTATAGTACATTTGTGCATCTTTTGTCAGCTTTCGCATGACCAGGATGAGTAACATTGATGACAGCGTAACTAGCAACATATGAGATTCAACCGTCGAGCTCTGCATTCCCCTGCGCAGTATTTCAGAGACTGTTCTGAAATTTGTAGGACGGAATTAGCGCTTTGCCAGACCGTCTCTAACTTTTGCTGCTGGAGAATATCATGAAAACTGATAAGACCATTTTTACAGACAAACATTTTTTGCCTTATGTGGTTTAATGCCTTATTTAGTGCCCCACGTATTATTCAAATAAAAGTTATGAAAGCAAATTTTTACTTTTCAAAATCTTCTCCAATAAGCTTTCCAACCGGGAAGGCAATTACCAATTTCTTTTCCGACCCAGTCTAATGTATACATATTATGCGAATGTATGTACATATATATGTAGTGGTTGATACAGCATTGATGTGGGAGAGAAGAGTTGCATGAAATGCCTCGAAGGACAAAGAACGTCGCTCGAGTATTACGATTCATACCACATGCTGACGTACCTACCACCTTGTAGGCCTATATACCAAATATATTCGGTATATTTATGTATATGCATATGCATGAGTGTATAAATATATCTAAAACATTTAAATAACTTTTCATTCACTAAAATAAATATATATGTATTTATTTCAAAACTGACCACACCGCTGTTGGTTTTTTTTTAAGATATATTTAGTTGTAGCAGAATCACATGCAGTATATCCTTACATGTGTTCAGTCTATTATAAAACACTAAGGTATGTATGTGCTTATGTATATTTACTTTAACTTAATTCGGTCAAAAATCTGCACATTTTCTACGTACTCTAATTTCTCCAAACAGTTGCGCATATGTATGTACATTCAAGTATGTATGTATGTACATATGTATATCCTTACCACATGTCTAGGTACGTATAAAAGCCCAAAAGTTCAAAAGCTTGGCTGTGTGTGGCGCGTTCACATTCCTGACCTATTTACATAAATTTAATTTTTGAAAACAACAAAAAATACTAAAAAAACTGAAGAATTGTTTCCGCCGTCTGCCTTCCAAGCCGGGCATAACAAGCATACCAACCTAACACTATGTATTTACACACGCGAACACAGTTCTACATATGTATTTACATATGTACTTACAGTCATATGCTAAAGTCATCTTTGTCTGGATGTTCTCATGCGTTACCACATGATCTCATCCACCCGCCTCTTATCAAACCTACACATTCATAAACACACTGGTCCCCATAAAAGCTCAACATCGAAAACCGTCTGGCATCTCGCGCACGCAAATTCGATGAATGTTTTTTTTTTGTTGCTGTTGGTTATTGGAAGTCGCCAACGTCGGTATTGTGCTGCTTACCGAAAAATATGTGTGTGTGTGTGTGTAAGCACGCATATGTACCTGACTGACATGCGTTTGCCTTGGCTGTCGTCTGGTGGACTGTATATCTATCTGCCTACAATCTATGGCTGCTTGCTGTCTGGTCAGCCATTTACGTGCGTTGCGTCACATCAACATCGTGGGCTTCGATATGTCAACGCCAGGCGAACAGAAACCCCCACAATGATTTTGCATTTTTTCGCTTCAAGTATAAAGGTACAGTGAAATGTGCTATCTAGTATACAAGGCAGCCGGGGTTATCACCCAGTAAGACACAGTTTCGATCCCGGTCCAACCAACATCCTAGAAGGTTCTTGCCAGACAGTGGCAAAACTTTTTTTTGGTCGAAAATGGTGTTACGCCTATCTTAGGAAATGCATTATCTTCAGTTTTCTATAAAGAACAAGGTTCCACCGCGAAACTGTATTTAAATGAAAATAACCCGCAGTTGCGTATGTAACATATACGCCCCGTAGCACCATACGCACTCATCTAAGACCGCGTCCACGCAATAAGCAACAAAGCGGCTTACAATTAAAACATATTAAATACTCATGAAGTTCAGGAATAAAAGCCGCTCAGCCGTACGATGCGTGCCTTCGGTTTAACACGTTCACTCGCACGCCTTAACTTTTATTTTTAATTAAATAAATATATGATTCTTTTTAATTATTTTTCTAAATAGAAAAAGCTGTGTTTGGCAGGCAAATTTTTATAAATTAGTATTAAAGAACTGAAACCAAACTAACTGTACGAGTAAATATTTGTACTGTTGTTTACAAGTAAATAATGATTTCTTATAGGGAATTTACATGAGGCGATTTTTAGTTGAAAGCAACAATCGCCTGGTGTAAACAGCCTTTCAACTAATCGCTTACAATGAAGTTGGTCGGCTCCCTACTTTCGTTCAACTTTTGGTTCAACTAATCGCCTGTGAAAGTTGAATCATGTAAATTCCCTATTACAGACATTGTCAACTGTCTTTGCTATTCATTAATACTTTCAGAAAGAATTTTGTAGAGGACACATTCGAGCAGATCTTACATAAAGGCTGCGTTTCTTTATACATTCCGGATAATCCCATTTCACAGCCGGAATAAGCAGAATGCGTTTGAAATATACGTTAACATATCTAAAGAATAAGCAAACAGAAAAGTTTATTCTGAACGTTCAGAATAAATAAAGAAATGCAGCCATAGACATAGGCAGAGGTTCCCAAACTTTTTTCACCGCGGCACCCTTGTTGTGCTAAAAAAATTTCGCGCAACCCTTTTCTTCAAATGTCTACGAAAACAATAAAACACAGTGGAACCTTTATGCTCCTTTAGCTTTAATTTGAGGACTGAAATTGTTTTTATGATTTCATTATTTCGTCGGCCGTTGTGGTGTAGTGGTAAGAAGTGCGCGCTTCCACTCATCAGCACCTGGGTTCAAGCCCTGGTCAAAGCAACATCGCAAAAAATATAGAAAAGGGGGTTTTCTTAACAGCGGTCGTCCCTCGGCAGGCAATGGCAAACCTCCGAGTGTATTTCTCCCATGAAAAACGGCTTCTCATAAAAATACAATCGCCGTTCGGAGTCGGCGTAAAACTGTAGGTCCCTTCGCTTTGTGTGACAATATCAAGGCGCACACCACAAATCGGAGGAGAAGCTCGGCCAAACACTCACATATGTGTAAGCGCCAATCTATCATTATTATTATTATTATTATTTTCTTCAAATTTATTTGGAGCTTTCACAATTTTACCCTGAAATCATTTAACGCTGAAAGCTTGCTGGTGTATTTGTTTTTTATGTAAGAATTCGTTGAAAATGCAGTCTCACATAGAAATGTAAAGCCACTAGTATTTGTACTGCAGTGTTTTCTGCATACAATTGCATCCAGAACTATCTTGGCTCCCTTATTAGTAATTAACATTCAAAGTGCTGTCTTCACTGATGTTCAGAAGGTTTTCAAACGCTTAATTTGTCATCCCTGTAGGTTTACCTTTTCGGGTCATATGAAACGGGTTTGTTATCCAGCTGTAGACATCCCAGAGTGAATGTTGAAAAAACATTCGACAATGATTTTTTCTAAACCTTTCAAGTTAACGCTGGTAATGCGCGTTAACGCTAAGAAAATAACTTTTATCAATTTTCTTAGTGTTAACTTCGAAGCTAAATACGTTTTTCTGATTTAATTTGTTAATTTATGGGGTTCTCAAAATAATTGCTAGACATTAGTCGATAGCTTTAAAAATTTTGTCGCTAGTGGTATATGTCTCAAGTACTTCGCTCATCAAAAGTACTTCTTCGATTTGCATTGCGAATGGGTACCTCACCAACACGAAAAGAACATTAAGTCCCACTACGTCGGTACTTTCGTCAAGTTATAAACTAAAAAATTCACAAGTTTTCAAACTTTTTATAAGTTTGTTTTGAACTGCCTCTAAAATCGTGTTGATTTGCGCTTTCACAGTGTAATTGTGACGTTCCAAAGAATAAATAACATATACACGTGCGCGAAGCTGCTGCGCTTGTTACGCGAACAGAAAAGTAAATGAAACGCGGATTAGGTCTGCAAATGTACCGAAAATAGTTGTGAAAAGGGTACGTTTTCAGCAATTTTTCAGAAAATTTTTTTATTCAATTTTGACAAAACGTAACGAGGAGCTGCGCTTAAGAGCGAAATACACCACACAAGCGGCTTGACCAACCAAGCGAAATATCCCTTTGTTGCAAGCCATTTGTGTTGGGTATGGGGTTTGAGGAGCCGCTGAAGGCAATTTTAATAAAAATCCAAATGTTTTAGATTTTCTGGCCGCCATGTTGAAGTTTGATCAAACCGCATGCGTTGTGCATGGGAAGTTTAAGAATTTGCCCGCACCACTAGTATACTCTAGCCACTAGTGGCACCCCAGGTATACGCGGCACCCACTTTGGGAAAGCCTGTATGCATATTGGCCGCGTTTTTTGTTATTCTCCTTGTGCATTTATCTTATGTTACCGTATTGTTTCTCATCATATGTATATTAATGCGTTGTAATGTACTATTCACAAATTGAAAATAATCAAAAAATTATATTAATCGTTCAATTAAAAAAAAATCAAAAATAACTGAAAATAATTAAATAATTATATTTTTCAGGTGTAGTATATCGAAAATAATATAATAAACACGTAATTAAAATTAATTAATTAATTTCCTTCATTGAAAGTAATTAATTATTAATCATTAAAAGGTGAAAATAATGGTATTTAGTCATTAAACGGTGACCCAAAAACATGCTTTAATTAATAATTATTATGATTATTAATCATTATTTAACAGATCTGTTTAAAAGTAATTAAATATTGATGTGGGAGATTTTTACTCAGTATTCCTTATGCACATATACATACATATGTATTAGACTGCATCACCAAAAAAAGTTGCGGGTTTCCGCCGGAATTATAAAATCTATTATATTTTAAGACGTCCACCAAAATATTTCGTAAAAATATTAAGATTTAAGCGATCTGGACCGATTTGAAAATACCTCCAAAAATTAAGTTTTTTATGAATAAAAATAGTTTTTTAAAGAACTTTTTGAAAAAAGTCCCCTCAGATGACAAATTAGATTAAGCTTAAAAAATCTGCATAAAAATATTTAAAAATCTTTTCAACGGAATCGTAAGAATGTGATTTTTGATGCTGTTTTTTTACTTTATTCAAAGATTGGTTTACGAAAAACTTGAATAACTGGACCAAAAATGTTCTGATTTAGACTTATGGGATCTCAGTAGAAAGGTATTTTCACACTGTTTTTATTTCTGGCCAAAAAAACGTCATTCGTGTCCCATCTTGTTTTTTCGAATACCAAAACATCTTAGTTCAACTTTGAATGATGTTCGTTCATCCTACCTTCCTCTTCTATCCTTTGAATGAGTTTATTAGCAAAGATATAAAAAGGGTGAAAAAATACCTTTCCAATGACACCTCTTAAGTCTAAATCGGGAGAGTTTAGGTTCAGTTATTAAATTTTCTCCTATACCAATCTTTGAAAAAAGTTAAAAAACAACATCAAAAACCTCATCAATACGATTCCGTTCAAATTTTTTTTAAATTATTTTTAAATATTTTTATGCAAATATTTTAAGCTTAAACCGTTTTGTCATTGGAGGGGATTTTTTCAAAAAAAATCTTTAAGAAAATATTTTTAGNGTTATTCAAGTTTTTCTTATACCAATCTTTGAAAAAAGTTAAAAAACAGCATCAAAAATCTCATCATTACGATTCCGTTCAAATTTTTTTTTATTATTTTTTAAATATTTTTATGCAAATANTGAAAAAAGTTAAAAAACAACATCAAAAACCTCATCAATACGATTCCGTTCAAATTTTTTTTAAATTATTTTTAAATATTTTTATGCAAATATTTTAAGCTTAAACCGTTTTGTCATTGGAGGGGATTTTTTCAAAAAAAATCTTTAAGAAAATATTTTTAGTCATAAAAAACTCCATTTTTGGAGATATTTTCAAATCGGTCCAGCTCACTTAAGTCTTGATATTTTTCCGAAATATTTTGGTGGACGTCTTAAAATATAATGGATTTTATAATTCCAATGGAAAAATAGTACCGATTTTTTTTTTGTATGGGAGTGATGCAGTCTAATATGTATATTACATTCTTCATGCATATAACAATTTGAGAATTTATTTCGTAAAAATGGAATTTAAGTTTTTTAAATCAAAGACATCTTTTACTCTATGTAATTTTTTTCATTTGGTAACATACTAGTTTTATTTTACTAGGTTCATTCGTTTTGGCAAGAAGAACATTTCCACAGTTTAAGCTTCGACAGATATTCTGCATGATGCCATTTTTTTTAATTTCCTGGTAAACTATTGAAACTCTTGTATTTCGATACCTGAGTGGAAAATCGACCTATCTCGGTAGCCAGTTCGATAACGCCCTATATCAGAAAACGAAACGAAACTTTGCTAAACCAAATACAAAAGAGAAAATCCTATGAATTCAAAAGAATACACAATTTTTCTTTGACGTCGAACTCTACAGATTCATAAAGAGTTATGTTTTAATTTGAACACGCAAAAATATTTTTATCCAAGTTTTGTAAGATATTTAAATAAAATAGGCTTGGAAAATTTGTCAAAAGCTGGACATAGAAAATGTTCACTCTAAGCCAGCGATATAACTCAACGACTTCAAAAACCCAAAAAATATCTCTTATTTAAAGCCTTGGCTATAAGTCATTTTACAAATCATCGATTTTTCCAGAAAATTTCAAAGCCAGAATTGTCGGCAACATTTTTTCGGTTTCACATACGCCTGAAGGCAAATGCGACAATTTTTGGTAAACTACAGTGACAATAGTGGAATCTTGTCAACCATTGTCTGACAATGGCGCTGACAATTGTCACTTTGACAAAATTGTCGCGACAAAACTATGTATAAACCTCCGTCGAAGAGTTTTCACATAACAATATTGTAATATTGTTTATATGACGATTGAGCGTATTTCATTATATTTCAATGGTTTAAATACTTCTAAAAACTAAAATAATGCAAATGCAATTATTACCTATGAATTATATATAAATTTCATATAACTGGCGACAATTTTTTCAACGACAATTTTAGAAACTGTAGTGCGTTTTTTGTAAACAAACGTAACAACATACATACAAACATTCACTTCTTCGAAAATATAATGTGATATATTTTCAGATTTATTGGACTGATTTCAATAAAATATACATTATATAATTTGTTCGAATATAATCCTATAATATAAATCATTTGAATATAAGTTTCAAACTCTGTTCAAAATTCAGAAAAGTTTGCCAAATTTTCAGGAAATTGAAAACCTTTTTGGTGAATTTTTTGGTAATTTTTCTGGTATGCAGTTTTGTAGCCCTTTCAATTTTAGTACAATAATGTGCTGATCTTACGATATGATAGATATTTTGATATTTTTTTGCTGACGGCGTCAAGCATTTTTTTCTGCACAAAGTATGTTCGAAAACTTTTGTATAAAAATTTTTCTGAAAACAAAACAATTTATTTGTTTTAAATTAACATAAAACAATTGAAATCGTACATATCTCACTCATATGTAGTGGACGAAACTAAAACTCGCTTCACTTACAGTCAGTGATACATTTTTCCAGGGCTTCGGGGCAAAGGATTTTTTTCATCGCTTCGCTCCGGTATTTTATTTCGCTCCGAGCTCCGCTACCGCTCCCAATCAATTTTTTTTTTTTAATTTATTTAATTACTTAAATAATACCGTAGAAAAAAAATTAACCGACATTTTTGTTAAATTTTCTTTTTGATGCAGATATGCATCTACATGCACTACAATCACTTCTGTATCCAAAGAAAAAAAATGTTGCTAACGTTTTTTCGCGGTTAGGGCTCGATATACAAATGCATGTACTTTAATGGTTTGACATAAATAGATATATATGATTCTAATATATTTTGTCTTGTAAATAAAATGGCAGATATTAACCCAGTCAGCAAAAAACCCGAAAATGGATCCGAAAAAGGAAAGTGATGAAATTGGGATTTTTGTCCGCTTACCGATTCCATTTTCGAATACTTTGAAGATCCGTTTTTCAACTAAAGTGTGCGACAGAAACGTGTGTACAGACAATAACCGAAAATTGTTTTGAAACGGATACGTTTTTGGCTGTTTTTCTGTAAATGGTGTTATTGAATTTTTCGTTCAATACGCTTTCCTTCTGCAGTTCACAGATGCTTTTCATGGTTCGAATAAATAAGGCAGCGTAAGAGGTCATTCGAACCCGGAACTTTCTGAAAGTCTACGAATACGCTAGTAAACAATAAAATACAATTATTGCTTTCAAGTAACATCATCATTTTCGAACGATTTCCGGGTACGAAAACTAATGAAAATTTAAGTCGTTTTCTATTCATTTCCGGGTAGGAAAATCGCACTTTTTCGAACGTTTTCGGGTATGTAAATGAACAAAAATTGTAGTCGTTTTCCGTTCGTTTCCGGATATGTAAAATTGTTCGAGACTCCACTGTCGACAAAAATTGAAGTATCTATCTCTGCTGGTTGGGAAGTCATTGTTTTTTCATCGACGTTCAAGTTGACCTGGCAATTTTATGAAATAGGTCCCTTTCTTCAACCATATTAATTATGTATGTACGCATTCTTGGGGAAAAAGACCAGATCTAGAAAAACGGCAAACGGATACGTAATCTACGACCCATAATTAAGTTTGCAATTCTCGGAGTTTTTTCGTGTCATTTTAGCGCCCCTTTTCCCAATTTTAAAAGGGTTGGACCGGTGATTTAGGACAACCCGTATATCACGCATTTAAATTTTATAACGCCTACTTAGACCTAAAATTTCTCTTGGGCAAGTACCATTTTGAGATTGATTTTGAACGATTGCATACCACTTTTCTTATCAATCCAAGTCTATTAAATGTACCACACATTTTTTATTTTAAATCCTATAAATGGCGTATAATGACTATTGTTAAAATTATTAAATTAAAACGTATCAAGACAAATTCTATTATATAGTCTAGGAAAAAAGTATTTTCTATTTTTAGTCCAATTATAATAATATTATTAATAATAGACTGGCGGTTACCCAATATGTTAATGTTTGGCCGAGCTTCTTTTCTGATTTATGGAGTGCGCTTTGATGTTGCCACGCAAAAGAGAAAGAGAAATACATATAATCGGAGGTTTGACATTACCTGCCGAGGGACAATCGCTATTAGAAAAAACTTTTGCTTTTCTTTTGTTCTTGATTTTAGTTGGAAGGTGCGCACTTACACACTACATCATAGCGGCAGCGATTTATATTTTTATTTATGTGATATATTAAAAAAAAAATTTTTTTAATTTTTTCAATTTATAATAATAATTTCAACATTTTTTTCTATGTACAAATTTACGTACATACATATGTACATATGTATGTATGTATGCTAATCTTATTTCCTGGGGG
Organism: Rhagoletis zephyria; assembly: GCF_001687245.7. Classification (NCBI taxonomy): domain Eukaryota; kingdom Metazoa; phylum Arthropoda; class Insecta; order Diptera; family Tephritidae; genus Rhagoletis; species Rhagoletis zephyria. The sequence goes on from NW_016157238.1 coordinate 413,589, forward strand.
ATTCCCTTTATGTACTCTGTTATCAAATACGCAGACCATTTACAATATATGTACATATGTATATGTAAATAAGTATGCATGCCTGTATATAACTATGATTGTATTTGCTAAAATCACCAATCCATAAAACCACAGAGAGCGAAAAGTGGCGAATTTTGAATTTTTATGGATTTCTATTTGTTGCAGACACGCATATGTACCGACATATATAGATACTCACCGCAGAGGAGTCATGGTCGCATGCTCATGCAAATCTAAGTATGTTTTAAAGTACTAATGTATGTACATACATATGTATGCATTAGGGCGGGTCAAATTTTTTGCATCAAAAGCACATCGCGATTATGGTTATTTGGGTCATTTCAAGCATTTTTGCCCAAGAAACCATAGGTCTAAAATGAATTTCGAGCCAGCGATTTTTTCTATATATTATTTTTTGTTTTCAAAAAGTGGCTCACCTGTTGAAACAGCTGTATTGAAAACTAGCCAAAATGTGTATGTGGAGGTTTTCGGGGTCGAGGAATCCATTTCTGGCAATTTTTTTTCGTTTGAGGGTCGCCAGAGGGCGCTTTCGTTTTTTTTTATTTTAACGCCTTTTTTCCGAAAATCGACAACATTGTTGCGAAAATCCACGAAATTTGCCTTTCTCAGAATGTAATTTCAATTTTTAAATAGCGTTGAAAATTAGGGGGAAGGGAGGTGTACTCATGCACAACTTATATCGATGTTATTCAATTTAGGGCAACAAATTCGTTTTTGTTTTCATTTGTTCTCTGTATATTACAAAACAATTTTTTTTATTTTAAGATAATTTTTTTTTATTCAAAAGTTCAACTAAATAGATAAAAACATATGAAATGTAAATAAAAAACAACATCAACAATTTCTAATGTTTCAGTTTTAAAATACGTATAACGTATTTTTTTTTTTTAATATTATGTTGGTAATACTGTTTATCGACATACAGATAACATGTGTGACAGCATGCTTTTTCATTTTCATACTGTGTTTAATATGTAAAATAAAAAAAAAAACATAAAAAATTAAAATTAAATAATAAAAAATTTCAGCGCTCAACATTTTAAGCTATTTAAAGAAAAAATTATTGCCAGAAATGGATTCCTCGACCCCGAAAACCTCCACATACACATTTTGGCTTGTTTTCAATACAGCTGTTTCAACAGGTGAGCTACTTTTTGAAAAAAAAAAACCGGATAGAAAAAATCGCTGGCTCGAAATTCATTTTGGACCTCCGGTTTCTTGGGCAAAAATGCTTGAAATGACCCAAATAATCATAATCGCTATGTGCCTCTGTTAACTTTTTTGGGCCCCTACAAATCGATCCGCCCTAGTACGCATATATGTACATACATGTAATGATGATATGTATTTAGTCACGTATGTGAAGTACCTTAGTATGTACTAGGGATGCCAAAATATAAGGAAAATTGGGATCCCGGGATTTCGGGATATTTTTTAAGTAATCCCGGGACCCGGGATTTATCCCGGGATTCAAATTGAGTCATAAATTTTATGAATATGAGTAAAAATTCAATATCTGAAAGCATTTAAAGATACCATTAAATAAAACTATTTAAAGGGCAAAGGTCCTTGTTTTATGTTTTCTCGTTTATATTCAATGAAAGGAAAATTTGCTAAGGCCAAAAAAGCTCCGAAAATTCGATAAGGCAAAATAAGTTCGAAATCTTTTAATAAAGATCGAATCCCTCTGATTCGTATGGAGTTTTGCTTTGCTTTAAACAGGCAAAATATTGTATTCAAAGTTTTGCGAAATACTTGAAGAAAATGGCTATACGAAGTTTTTTCCTCTCCTGTACAATTTTTACATTGGGACTCAGCAACTCTGCACTCTACGCTTGCGATATTTATTTATTCAATCAGACAAATTTTAAAGTAAAACATTTTTTAATTGTATTTAAAAAACCATGTGATTGAGGAACGTATACATCACAAATAATAATTTAAATACCAGGTACTTTTGAAAGTAACGATTAATAAAAAAAAAAACATAAAACAAAAATATACAAAAACAATTTCTCTAAACATGTTTATTCTACTCTATAAAGAAATGGCGAATTGAGAGTTTTTTGCCATTTTTTCGCAATTTACTAGAAATTTTTAGGTGTACGAGTCAAACGAATCTCAGAATCGGATTCAGCGGGTCGAAATACATGTTGGTAGTTGGGTCTGGTTAAAAACACACACCCCTTTTTTTGCCGGTGTTGTTATTATTACACTTAAAATGTTTTCGTAAGAGCAGCAAGCATTCAATGCGGAGTCTTCTAAGCTTGACCCGCAGTTTTTTACATACAAAACCTACTGATGAAAAACATATTTCGGCATCAACACTTTTAGGCTGAACTGTCAAAAGGTAAAGATAATCCATTTGAAGATAATGATCCCTATCTCCTCCATTACAAAATATTTGAAATTCATTTACCAGTTTTTCGATTTGAGGAAGTTTTGAGTAGATTGATCTAAAAAATTATCTAACTTTTCCTTAAAACTCTCTGTTTCGTTTACATTAGCGACGCTATGAGTAAATTCATTGAAATCTTCTTCAAAAAAGGCTCAGACTGCAATTTAAAAGTACAGTTTCANTCGAAATACATGTTGGTAGTTGGGTCTGGTTAAAAACACACACCCCTTTTTTTGCCGGTGTTGTTATTATTACACTTAAAATGTTTTCGTAAGAGCAGCAAGCATTCAATGCGGAGTCTTCTAAGCTTGACCCGCAGTTTTTTACATACAAAACCTACTGATGAAAAACATATTTCGGCATCAACACTTTTAGGCTGAACTGTCAAAAGGTAAAGATAATCCATTTGAAGATAATGATCCCTATCTCCTCCATTACAAAATATTTGAAATTCATTTACCAGTTTTTCGATTTGAGGAAGTTTTGAGTAGATTGATCTAAAAAATTATCTAACTTTTCCTTAAAACTCTCTGTTTCGTTTACATTAGCGACGCTATGAGTAAATTCATTGAAATCTTCTTCAAAAAAGGCTCAGACTGCAATTTAAAAGTACAGTTTCAAGCTTTTTGTTAATTGCAGTCAAAACGGCATTTTACAAAAATCATACTTCAAAATTCATAAACAAATTCTTACTATCAATTCGATATTTCAAAATGTTCGGGATCCCGGGATTTGCTTTTATTAATTTCCGGGACGTCAAAAACACCGGGATCCCGGGATTCTGGGATCCCGGGATTGGCATCCCTAGTATGTACATACATATGTATGTATGCTTTCGATTTTGTGTCGCTTATTCCTGCCACATTTTAGACTAAACAAAATGCGCTTACCTTGCTGTTGACTAAAAAATTCAACAAAAACCATAATAAAAACAGTAGCTCGGATGTTGGCTGGGCTGGACAGAGAACAACCACCCAGTTGAAGTGCACACCGCACCATAACATTACAAGTACACATACGTACATATATTAATATGTATGTACACTTGTATGCATAGGCATATAAATATGTACATATATCTATGCATACTATTATGTACGTAAATACTTAAATATATATGTATAGTATGTATGAATTGTTATACAATTATGTAGGAGCGTACGTAGGTGATGTCTGAGAGCCAGTCAAGCAGCGATGCAAGCATTCAAGCATTCCCCATGTGAATTATGATAACAAAATACATACATATGTATGTAAGTATTTATATATATGTATATATGTACATGGGTAATTCCGTGTCAAATCGACCAATGGTTGGAATCGACCCCTTTCGAGTTGGATGAAATTTGGTCAGTAGTTTTCTTTCCACCTATAATGAAGTGCTACCAACAGAAAATAAAATAAAAAAATTGTTTGCGAAAGTTATGCGAAATTCAAGATTTTGTGTATGAAATATGAGCACAAAAGTATGTTACTGAGGTGTACGCGGCGTATGAGTAACATTCTTTCGTGGTCAATTTTCATACAAATAACCTTGAGCATTTCTATCTGACCACTCATTATTTCGTATTTATCCATCGTTTTTTTTCATCAGTAACTTGATTTTTTTTTGTAACAGAACCGGCTCTAGTACAAATGCAAAAATTTCCATCTGTTAAAGTTTGACTTTTTTCATCAAAAATAAAAAAAGCTGGAATGATTTATTAATTTGTCAGAAACTATAAGCCCTATCGGAAAGTAATGTATACACGGTTTATGGAGAATTTCATTGTCTTTCATTTGCCGTATTTTATATTAAGATTTTTAAATTGGCTCGTAAGATATACGTGATTAAAAGGAACAAATTTTTGCTTTAAGCTGAATAACGGTAAATTGCAAATATATCGAAAACGTATGCATAGAAAATTGGATAGCGGCATCCAGAAAACAATTTTTCTGTAGACCAGCGTTATGTTTAAGTAGGCGAAATAGCTGGGCGAGCGGTGTGTTTCAAGCATTATGCTTTGCTAAAGTCGAGGTTTAGCATTTATCGAGAGGCGTGATTACTGATGGGGCACTGTAATTACATAAGTAAAGTTGCTTTTTTAATAGGTGGAATTTCATATCCTTTCTCCAAATACATATGTATATTATGTTATGTAAGTCGTTCTCTCCCCCTCCTTTTCCTGATGTTGATGCCTAATTCTTTCTTTTTGATCTGAAAAAAGTTAAAATGATTTTAATATTGAAAGTAAAATTTAATGGGAATCAAATATTAATAGCGAAAATCTCAATTTTTACCTGGCTTTAATTGCTTCCCTAGATGAAGATAAAGTTTTAATTCTTATAGATTCATTTGTCCTGCACTCGCCTTTCACTTAATACTTATTGCTCGAAATATCAAAAATTTAGTATTAATTTGATAACATTTTATTAACAGATTGCGAAAGAAAAAAAAGTAAAGTTCTTCAAAATCTCCAATCATTTATATTCAAATTTTATCTCTTTGATAAGATTTTCAGTCCATTCAATTTTATCTAATAATAGAGTTTCAAATAGCTAAAATTACAGTCCATGAACAAGATTTTTTTATATGGAGCAAAATGCGTAACACCCTCGACAAAAAAATCTCAAAAATCAATGATATTCTTTAGCTACTTGAAACTTGCACTAAAATATAATCGGTTGCAAAACAGTACACCCCAATAAAAAAATCTGATTCAAAACTTAAAAATTTTATTGAAATTGAATGGAAATTTTTAGAAGTTTCTTAGTTTTTATATAAAAATTTAAATTTTTTTTTATGGTGTTTGTTGTACTATGAATCATATTTTAATAAGACAAGTAACTTTTAAGCAAAAAACAAAAAGGACTTCAATTCTCATATAAAAATGAAGAAAATTAGTATGGGCCTTGAGGTGCCATCTTACGTGGTCCAAGATTATGCGGTAACATACATACAAAAAATAAAAATATTCCGACGAACTGATAACCACCTCCTTTTTTGAAGTCGGTTAAAAATAACATAAAGTAAATTTATGAATATTAACAAACTACTTTTTTTTTGGTGCACGACTTAAGCTGTGAGGCACTGTAGGTATGTACATATATATGCGCACATGAACATATATGTACTTATTTATTTTTATTCAGGTAAACGTGTTTTGAACGGATTGCAATTCTTTTTGTTGCTATTTTAATATTATTATTGTATGCACATATGTAGTCGCAGCCCTTTATTTGACGTCTCCATGTAAATAAATTTGTATATATGTATTTGAAAATTGTTTGTCATTCTTTATGTATTTTGCATATTTTTTCCATTTATTCATAGACCGAAGTTACACTCCACAGCACTCCATTCCATGTACTCCATCAAGAAATGCGCTTGAGGTAAAGGAGAGGCAACAACTTTGCCATTGACGCCGACGTCGCCGTTCACTGTCTGAATCTACGACCTTGAAAATTGTTTATATTTATTTTTCTTTAACTACAAACCAACAAACATAGAAGATACATCGTTAATCCTTCCCACACTTGCCATTTGCCCCCATCATTGTGCATATTTTTAATGGGTCTACAGAGCGTAGTAAAAAGTAGAAGAACAAAACAAAAAAACACCAAACAAAGCGCAAAATAAAACAGGTCCGGACAGCCAACTGGCTGCGACTGGCTATCCATCATTAGGCAATGCGTCGCGCGGCATACGCTAAATTGGGGGCCTTGCTTTAAATGTTCTTGCTGATGGGTTTTGCCTTTTCAGCGGAGTTACATTCATACATATCGTACATACATACATGTGAAGTTATGTGTTTGTGTGACTGTTTTGTTTTCACACTCGTTTAAGAAAGTTTTATGACCTTTTAAATGTTTCTGTGCCACTTAGCTTGTCGCTAATACGGTGTTTACATGAGGCGATTTTACAAGCAATTTTTAGTTGAAAGCAACCATTGGTCCTTCAACTAATCGCTGTCAACGAAGTTGGTCGCCAGCCAACTTCTGATTCAACTAATCGCCTGTAAAATCGGCTCATGTAAACACCGTACAATATGTACATATGTACATATATGTGCAAGTGTGAAGCTTTCCTAACTGTAACTTGCGCCGTCACTGCGTCTCATCTTACAATTGCCATTTGTCTGTTTATCTGTCTTCTTGTCTTGTGTTTTTTAAGCGTCTAGCTTCCGGCCTTAATGACCGTCTGCCCACACGAATCTTTAACCTTTTTTGACTTAATGGGAGTGAGTTTATGCCCTTCATACAAGAAGTTTTTGTTACAATTTTGTACGAGTAAGTATTGCGCCAAATTGTTTTTAAATGCATTTATTTTGGCTTCCCTAGGCTAAAGATTAGTTATGCATTAACTAATGTAGAGTTGGTTACTACTTACAATTGAGCAGGACAGCTGTCATATAAGGCCCACGGGGTCACGAGGTGTGAATAGGCAGTTAAGCAACTGCTACTCTTATATGAACGGATCCCCTCCGCGTTCCAGGTTGGCCATAAAACGAAGGATCCACTATTTCGACTATCCACAATCCATCGACTGCCTAATTGCTCATTACCATCAAAAGCTTAATCAGAGTAAAGAGCTTTGCTAGGGTACATAACCAAAAAGCGTTTCAAAATCGCGGAGTTAAATAGATGAAGATTTATATTTTTACAGTACCTATATTTTATTTCCAGATGACAAAATATTTACTACCTTCGGGAGTGCCATTTTTTATTTAACCCTTGAACCCTACCCATTCGAGCACCCTGGACTTTAAAGGGTAATAATTTCAAGAACAGTAATAAAAATGCAGTTTTGTAGTTTCATGTATTTATTGTTTAGTTAGCAATGAACTTTAAAGCAAAAACAATTATGAAATATGCTTTAGCGACATTTGATACAAATTTTTATTTGAGGAATTTGATGAATTTGACACCACTTTAAATTAATAGCAGCATGCTGGGTAGGGTTTCAGTGTTAAATATAATTTCTAAATGAAGATTGGCTTAAACTACCTGACGAGAGATAACTATGAAAAACTTGGTTTTTGACTTTCTTGCGGGCGCGTATTTTCCCTTGAACAGGCGCTTAACGTAAATTTTCAGCCCTATTCTGTGAGAAATGGTCAATTTGGCGGCGCACAGTGGGACAAAAAAGGTTGCTGTGGACAAATTAATTTCGAGAGCCCAAATGTGAACCGATTGCAAGTTTTTTTTTTTTTAATAAAATGTAATTAAATTTCGCGTCGATCTATCCGTGGTGACTTTTTAAAAAAGTATTGCTTTTTTATTTATTTCAAAAATGAAAGAAAAAAATTTACGTTTGAAAGCTTTAACTTTTTTGGAAAATACTTGAAATTAATTTCAAATGTGTGCAATTATTTAAAAAATTATTCACAAACATTTTTCCATAGGATAGATTTTCTTATTTATACTAATATATATTTTGAAAGCAGTTTTTTCGTGTTTTTCTGTTCGAAAAACTCGAGAACAGCTGTACCGATATTTTTGAAATTTTGGGCATCGACTCCAGACTATCGAAGGATGGAAATCCTATGGAAAAATATTTATGAATAATTTTTTTTAATGATTGCAGGCATTTGAAATTAATTTCAAGTATTTTCCAAAAAATTGGAGGCATTCAAACGTAAAAAATTTTTTCTTTCATTTTTCAGCATAAACAAATAAAAAAAACTAGAGCTTCGCCATGGATAGATCGACGCGAAATTTAATTATCTCTTATTTAAAAGAAAGAAACTTGAAATCGGTTCATATTTGAGCTCTCCAAATTGATTTGTCCACAGCAACCTTTTTTGCCCCATTGTGCGGCGTTTTAGTGAAATTTTAAATTTTCGAATCCCACCAAATTTCTATGTTTTTTTGACAACTAACAAACCAGCGGATTTTATTTTTGTTTTTGATTTGTTTTGCTTCCAATATTTTCCCAGCTATGAGCGTTCTAACTAAGCATATATTTCAGCAAGAGCATTAATTATTTTTGCGCTTTTTTGAAGTATAAAGTTTGTTTTTTAGAAAAAATTTTTTTTTTCTAACTTCCTATTTGGATTAGTGGTTTAATTGAAATTATTAGGTATATGTTAAATAAAAAAATATATTTGTGGCCTGTGTTTATAGGTTTAAGTGCTTTGTCGTGGTACAAAATGACCTTTCTGATAGTGTTTTAGCATGTGTGCCTGAATTCCAAATATGGTGTGAAGAGAGGATAGTTCGATCTATTAATTAAAACAGTGAACAACCAACACGGCAGCATAAGTTTAGTCAAGTTTGTTCGTAGTGGCTGTCTCCCTACAGATCCTGATGGAGACCCTCTTGTTAAACCGTTTTAGCTCGATTTCAACCATACTTCTAGAAATATAATCCATTAGTCTTATATAGAAAAGTCTGAAAGACAGTCGAAAAAGCGTAATTAATATATGAGAAAACTTTGCCTGAGTCCCCTCAATACCGGCCAGCCGTAGAGAAAGTGTTCGACCCTTTCGGTTTCCTCTTCATCTCGGTAGACTCGATATAAATAATTCCAGGAGAATGAGGGCACTGGACCTATCTTTGCCGAATCTCAGCAAGACGTTTTTGATCCTTTGGTCCATCTTCTGCTCTTCAGTTCGTCGAAGTAGGTTTTAAGCACCAGTCTTCAGCATGAAAGCGGTGTGCCCTCTCCCTGGTTGATATTTGTGGCAGACACGGGCGGCCACCATACGCTACTCTCTGCCCTCTGCTCCAATTTTTATTTATTGATTTTTATTTTTTTTTTTAAGTTAGTTAATTCAACCCATTAAATTCTACGAATAACGTGTAAATTTCAAGAGGGTAAAAGTTCGCGTTGATTTTTGATAAATTTGACGTCGAAGTCGACAACCATAATAGGGCCGATTGTTTTCTTCCATTCGAACATAGTAACTTTCATGATAAAAACATAGCAAGGTAGAACCGTTCTCTCAATTTGTCGGCCATGATTTTTTTTTGAAGTTTGCCAACATTTTAAAATCATATAAAAGTGAAAATAAAAAATTGAAATTGTTCGAAATTGTTGTTGCTTGAGATTGGAAATGAAATGTGTGTGTGAGTTTGTGAGTAAATTTAAAAATTAAATTGTTTGGAAACGTCAAGAATATTAAAAGTGACTCTCAGCGGTTCTACCTTACTATATTTTTATCATGGTAACTTTGTATGGAAAATGCGTACCGAAAAAAAAAAATTATCGAAAATTAACAATATTTTTTAGACAATTCCAAAAAGAAAATTGTTGCTGAGCAACTTGATTAATTTTTCTAATTTTTGTACAATGTTAGAAAATTGGATTTACATGGTTTTTGTTGGACCGTATCATTTTGTCTCGGGATGTCCAACAGCTACACATAGTGCCAGGAATTCCTTTATTTCATTAAAAACGTGGTCAAACCAAATCTGTACTGTAAAAATGCTTATTGCGTATCTACTACCACTCTCACTCACTTCGTTAAATGGCTCACTTGTGAGCAGGACCTGTGGAAAATTGTATTTAGACTGACTTTCTTAGTGGTAGTGATTTATGATGTGTTAGGAAATAATAGACTTAATTGGATAACTTTAAAATTGAATATGGGTGTTTTTATAAAAAAAGGTAAAATTTTCTTCCACATCATATCATTTCATTGCATTTCCTAAATTTCACTCGGCTTAGTTCGGTACATTTCATTTCGTCCCTTTTAAATAATCTATTTCATTCCTTTTTTATTTTAAATCATTCTATTTCCTTTCCTTCCTTTAATGTCAGTTATATGACTTAAATAATTTTCATTCCATTTCATTTCTTATAACTTCTTTTGATTTCCTAGTTTTCCGATGACTTTAAATAATACAAACATACGATTAAATCAAATTCTTGGCATTTCATGAATGGTATAATAACAAAAAATTTTCTCGCCTCTTCATTACTCTCCATTAACCTACTAATTTCAGATTATCTGCTATTAAAAATGGTTTTCACGGTTAAAAAGCGCTTTATTGGCTTAGNGTCAGTTATATGACTTAAATAATTTTCATTCCATTTCATTTCTTATAACTTCTTTTGATTTCCTAGTTTTCCGATGACTTTAAATAATACAAACATACGATTAAATCAAATTCTTAGCATTTCATGAATGGTATAATAATATAAATTCTCTCGCCTCTTCATTACTCTCCATTAACCTACTAATTTCAGATTATCTGCTATTAAAAATGGTTTTCACGGTTAAAAAGCGCTTTATTGGCTTAACGATTGCGCTGCCATAATCTTTCCACTTCCTCATCTATACATTTCTACACATTCATCATCATCTCTTCTCATTGAAAATATCAAATTTCACTTTCCCTCACTCTCTTAACCCTTCTTTGCCTACATTTACAGCAATCAGCTGTTCTACTCATTCACATTTTACGCTGCCACCACAACGTGCCACACATTTTTTTTTTGTTTTCATTTTTCCATTTTTTGCCATTAAGGCGAGAGAACTCACTCCTTTAATAGTNCAGCAATCAGCTGTTCTACTCATTCACATTTTACGCTGCCACCACAACGTATGTACCACACATTTTTTTTTTGTTTTCATTTTTCCATTTTTTGCCATTAAGGCGAGCGAACTCACTCCTTTAATAGCNTTACAGCAATCAGCTGTTCTACTCATTCACATTTTACGCTGCCACCACAACGTGCCACACATTTTTTTTTTGTTTTCATTTTTCCATTTTTTGCCATTAAGGCGAGAGAACTCACTCCTTTAATAGTTGTTCCGTCGTTGATTTTAATTAAGCGTGAAAGGATCTGCTTGCTGTTCAATAGGCGCGCGTGTTCACACAATTCGACCCGCAGCCATATAGACGCGCTGTTTGCGTAAAATTTTTATGAATGGCCAGACGTGCCTCCTTTTTTCCACCTCCATTAAGGCACATGTACATACATACGTACATACAATGTACATACCCTGCTGGAAGCGGGGATAATATATAGCTGACTTATAACTACCCAGCAGTCAACTAGTTGTACCTTTTTATGCGTATTTCCTTCCTTTTGAAGGGCGATGACCGCAAAAAAGTGNGTTTGCGTAAAATTTTTATGAATGGCCAGACGTGCCTCCTTTTTTCCACCATCCATTAAGGCACATGTACATACACACGTACATACAATGTACATACCCTGCTGGAAACGGGGATAATATATAGCTGACTTATAACTACCCAGCAGTCAACTAGTTGTACCTTTTTATGCTTATTTCCTTCCTTTTGAAGGGCGATGACCGCAAAAAAGTAAGAACTGGTTTCCTCTGCATTAGACGTCAGCTAACTTGTAGCCATTTGCTTTCGGACATAAAATATAAATAAAAAAGATTCTTTAAATTTTTTACAATTTTATATTATTTTAATAAAAAACATTACATATTTGCTTATTTCTTACATGTTCTTTTGTAGGTGGTTCCATATGTATTTGAATTCCATCAGACATAGCATCAAAATGATAATATAAAATTTCGACCTTTATTTTATTTGTCCTGGATTTGAGAAAGCGCCTTCGAAGTGTTGAAAAAGTGTAATTCAAAGTAATTTTTGTATGAGGATATTTAAATAGAAGCTTGTTTAGAGACAACAAACTCGAGGTAACGTCTGCATGACTCCTGCGCGACTTTACAAATCACTTAAAATTAGTTATGTTATAGCTAATCGGCCAAAAGTTAACTATAAGTTGGTTATTTTTTATCAATTCATAATTTATTTTCTGCAGGGTAGTTTGTACTTATGCACTTTATGTACATACATATATCATTATATGGAGACGTCAGAATTGTTATTATAACGGCAATTGTTGTTGCTGCTGCTCATGAGCACGTTGCCAACGCAGTTGCCACAATCGGCGTCGTCGTAGTCATTTAAAATTGTTACATACTAGTACTTTGGTACTTTACTCCTTATGTCGAAACATGTGAATGGATGCATGAATGAATGAATGAATGGATACGTTAGAAAAGACATTGCATATATGGCTATGTGCGTAGATATGTTATGTGTAAAGCACTTGTTGACATAAAATGCCAATAAAATGAGAGGATTGACATCTAAATGCGTTGATTCAATTTTTTTTTATGTGTGCACTATGTATGTATTTGTTTCTGTTATTTCTACCAAAGCAACTTTCAAGGGAATTCCAAACCCTGACCCATAAATCGTTTTTTTTTTGTTTATTTTTTTTTTTTTTAATAAATGGGTTAACGCGAATAAATACAGACATACAAAAGGGCATACTTTTTTGTACATAAGCATGGGCTTGTGGACTCCCAAATTTACATTACTCTATACATACATACAACTTGTCGTGAATTTTACGGTTAGCGATTACCTAATTTTGAATGAATTTTGATAGGTCAGATTATTCGCAAATTCGTGATAATTTGTCAATTAAACACATATTAATGTTATGGCGTATTACCCAACTATGTATGTAGGAGCATAATTTAGTATACGTATTTGGCATTCCAATTAGGTACATAATTGATTTATGTACTGATACAAATCGGACATCTATAGGTACACATATTGATTTTAATTCGGATCGTTAATGTTTTTTGTTATTTTGAAATATTTAAGTAAACAAATGAATTTGCTAGACTGAAAACGAATCTAGCCTCCGAAGACCGAAGTCAGATTTTCAAAATCTAAAATCGCGAATCCAATTAGGCAGTATAATTATTTTTTAATTATTTAGTTTAGGTTAGGTGGTCGCGGTCTACTGAAACAACAGGTATAGAATCGTGACGATTAAATCGTCTTCTCTTCTTCATCTTAACAACTCCCACAGAAGTCATGCAATCGTACGCCTAGTCGACAAGCATGCTTGCTAATTACGGGCCAACCTAATATTCACGCACGCCGGCATTTTACCGTCAAAAATCTCATGCACATACAACTTGTGTGGGACGAACCGAAATTGAACGGCGTGCGCAAAAATCCAACTCAAATTCTAAATTGATTTCGGTGTAGAAAAACTCACGTCTGTAATATTAAATAGGAAGAGCTGTTTGGCAGTGTCCTATTATACTATTAGATACTAACAAACCAATATTCTGCTTATTAAGCTCTGCATCAGGCATTTAGCGCTAAGCAGCGGCCATAATTGCAGGTTATTTCGTCATGCCATCTGTCGTTCGCTACTTTAGTGAGCCTCTCTGAAATAAGTAGTTTGCAAGTATATAACGCGATTCCCACTTCATCGTTTATAAGTATTCTCAATAGAGAGTTTGGTGCCAAGTCGCGCCAGTTCATCAGCCTTACAGTTCTAAATACTAAAAAATCATTTGCTTTCACTTATTTCCCCTTTTCGTCAGTACCAAAAAGGTATTTTGACCGAAAAGTGAAGTAAGCAGCTTCTACCGCGGCGGCAACGATGTGGTAAACCCTATGGGAAGGAAGCTCGGCCGAATAAGAACCCACACAATTGTGAAGGCCGCTGTTCGACGAAAACGAGGCGAGAACAGCAAAGCAGGCGGCGGCGGAATATAAAAATCTCTGCTCTAGAACGGTGATCCCACTTCTTGCGCCAATTACTGCAGCATTAGTATACTCAACATTTCCTCTTATCCACAACTGAGTAAGCCATATCAGTGTGGTTGGGCCCTATGAGTGTCGCTTCAAGCCCTACAATTGGCCAAGCTTTTTTGTCTCAGCACAAACCTTCAAACGGTTTTAATACAAAAGAGGAAGAAGGGTTACCAATTGAAACATCAAGTCACGTAACAAAATTCCATTGTCAATATGTACGCCTGACACAAAAGTTAAGGAACTTATCGGCGATGTCGACCAACGATGAAAATCGATGGGCAACAAATCGGGGACCCACATGATAACAAAGTACAAAAAGACCTATCTACATTTAGGATGAATAACAGGCGGAACTTAACAAAGGGTAGATGCCTAGGTTGAAGTTTTTGTATCGGCCTATACCGACCTACGATTTTAGCGCCATAAGAAAAAAATAGGTGTTATGAAAAATAAAGAATTTTATATAAAGGGTTTTACAGTTGGTGCCAGTATAACCCATGATAAAAGCATAGTAAGGTAAAACCGTTCCCTCAATGCGTCGGCCATGATTTTTTTTTTTGGAGTTTGCCAACATTTTAAAATCGTATAAAATTGAGAGTAAAAAAAAGGAATTTTTCAAAGTTGTTGTTTGAGATTGAAAATGAGAATGTGTATGTGAGTTTGTGTGTAAAATTTTAAAATTAAATTGCTTGCAAACGTTTGAAAAATTACTCTGATGAATTTGCTCACACAAACTCTTGGCTTAATCCTTATCCATTCGTACTGAAGTATAGTAGCCAGAAATGCGATTGCTTGATAAAAAAGAGAACCATTTTGAAATATGAACGTTTTTACTCTCTAGAAAGCAATTTATACAACCTCACATACGCGGTTTTGCATTTTGTTGATACGCGGTTTTGTAATTTAAACGATGATATGTATGTATTCAATTGCCTCCTATGTACATATATATTTTCTTTCGTGCCATCGCAGCTTTGCTAAGCCAATAAAGGTATCTGTTGCTTGGAACCGATCCAGGCCATCACTTCCCCTATATCCGCCGAACCATCCTCCTTATATCACATTCTCCATTACAGTGCGAATCGCTGGAAAATTAATCGTCCAACAATTCTGTTGGCTTTACATACGAACCGGCTTTTTGCAAAACTTCACAGCCATTGCTGCAACAGGCAACTTGTATTGGAATGCCAAAATGCATGCAACATTGGCGCACATATATACTCATACATATATATGTATGTATTAAGCGTTGGCATTTTCGCGCTCTTAACTCTTACAACTGCATGTTGTTGCACGCAGTCCCAGCATGCAATCATATCTTAGCGTATACACATACATACTTACTTATATGTCCATTATGTGGTGAATCTTGAATCAACCTGCCAGCTGAACAAGCAGCCAAGCCAACTAGCCCAACCGAGAATCGGTCAACCTCGCTGCTTGTATCATAGTGCAACGCCTCGTACCCCAACTCTGTGCACATACACGCCTAGCCGTGTATTTGTCGGGTTGCATTCGTTCCCGCGCGCAAACCAATGCATGCAGACCGATATGCATACTTATTAGGGGGGTCCAAAAAGAGTAGAAGCAAAATTTTAATATTCTCACCCCTAGGATTGTTCTATATCGAAAAGAGTATAGGGCTATTTTTTTAATTCGATATAAAAAAAATATTTAGAGGTCGCTCAAAGCGCTCCAAGTTTTTCATGTATTTTATATAGAAAAAGTCACTTTTCGCAGAAATGGTATAGAATTCTTGAAAATCAACATTTTTCGATCGGAAACCCCAGGTTCTCTTCAGGAGACTTTCACTAGTAATACCCAATTGTTTATTAAACCATTTTTTGATACTAAAGATTTTTTATTGGTCCCCCCATTGCATTTTTCGGGGTTTTTGACGGACCCATAAATTATAGTTACTATGAAAGAATGGCTAAATAAACAATTGGGTATTATTATTGCGAATTTTCTGCAGAGAAACAGAGTTTTGCGATCGAAAAATATTGTTTTTTAAGAATTCTATACCATTTCTACGAAAAGTTGTTTTTTTCATATAAAATACAATTTTGAGCTCATTTAGCGACCTCTAAATATTTTTTGATTTCAAAATAAAAGTTTTTTGTTCGATATAAAAGAATCGAGACGGTTAGAGCATAAAATTCAGACTTTACTTTTTCACATACATTTTTGGACCACCCTAATACTTATACATACTCATGGCATTATATCGTCAAATGTCAGCATTGCAAGTAGTTCAACAAATCAGCGTCAGCGCCAGCGTCATAATCATCATCCACAAAATTTGTGGTGGTAACGCGACAAAGTGTTTGGCTGTCGCCACGACAACTTTGAAGTGGAGCAAAGCTCCAGCAAGGGCCAGTCGTCGTGTTCAACGTCAGCAGCTGGCAATCAACTCCTCCTAGAAAAATTTATGCAATATTTGAAAACTCAATGCATATCCCTTGCTCTTGAATTTGTCACCGTCGGATCATCTACATATGTATGTTACATGGCCCATTAGCTCAATAAGCTGCAAAGCTGCATGCCATAAGTGATGATCTGGCTGGCTGGCTGACTGGGCGGCTGGTGCATCAGGTACGCCGCTAATGCGTCATAATTTTGTCCAAGCAGATTTCGCTGGCATAATATCATGTGATTGTTTCTATTAAGTAGTTAGCTGCCACTGACTCAAATGAACTTCTGCAATATATTATCGATGTACGAAACCCAGTCGGAAGTGGTATAGAGTCAGGGACCGTAATAAATACACTGTTCGACAGTCGGTTGGGGAGTTGATGAAGCCAAATTTTTCTGAAGTTCTCGATTGTATACATATATGTAGAAAATAAATTTCTCAGTTTTTCCAGATAGGCGATTTTATGTTTTTTTTCTTTCTTTCCAATTGAACTAAAATTGCTCCAAATGCGAATATTTATACCATCAAATATGGGGTCCGCGGTTACGAAGAATCTGAATTCATGGTTACGAAAAATTAGCGCTGAGTCGGCTTCGGTCACTTCACGAGGCACCAACATCTGACTGTGGTAAGCGTGCATAACAACTCCGTTTGTCCATCCTGGCCTGAAGAGGATGAGACAGTGGAACACTTTTTGCACTTATCGTGCAGATTTAAAACAGATTAAAAGAGACATGACATGGTCCTGCAAAAAAACTCGTACAGGAAGAAAATATTGAATTTATAGAATACATAAGGCATCTATTGTTACGCAAAGGGGGGTGAGCTTCACAATCCTTGTAGAGAGCTTAGATCTACTTCGTACGTGTCTGAGAACTATCAAAAATGTCTAAAAGAAAGAAAAGGTTCAAACGATGCTGCCAAAGGTTATTTGAATTTCATAAATATTTTTTAGACGTGATACCACCTCCAAAACTATACCCAATCCTTGGTGTAGTCAATGAGGTTTTTACACATATGCAAGAAATGCTTGCAAAAAGTAGACATTCTGCGTAAGATTTCTAAACTTCTTTATTAAAACAGAAACAGTTATATGGCGTTAGGTGTAACTGTCACACGTAAAGGGGATTATTATTTTCCACATTGAGGAGTTTGTAGTAAGACAGTCATTGGGATGGGTTAGTTCAGCGAACAGGCGATGGAGTCCGTGCACTATGACTCTGGAAAATTTTGAAAAAAATAAGACTCCAGACGTTTCCGGACGATCTAGCCGAGCTTTTACACAAGACTCTTTCGATATTCAATATCCGCAAGAAAATTCGAGGTGCCAGTTTGTTTCATTTATTCTAGGTTCAGGAGCACCGTGGCTGCATAGTTTCCACATTAAATTCCTTCTCCAGCTCTGAAAGACTTTCAGCAGACAATGTCAGTTCAGTGGGTCCTAAGAACAAGAACTCTCAATGCTTAATGAATAAATTTATCAATGCTTATTTATAGAACGGTAAGAGTATAATACGAGATATGTCGTTCAAGACTAAGCCATCTAAATCTCTAAGTAGAGTTAACCACGCCACAGTGCCCTGAATATCAGAGTTAGCCTTACGATCAATTTAGAGAAAGTTAAACGAGTGCGCTTTATCACAAATAGCCCCAACACAATGAAAACGACGAGCTACGGACCACAGCTTTCAAATTATTTTACCACGTACTCTTATGTAGATAATTATTTTGGCGACGACAGTGCTATGCGACGACTGTGGTTGTGGCCAGATTAGATCTATCTCTATTTTTCCAGCGACAGATAAGGTTCATCCTTTTCTTTTATGTCAAACTCATACAAATTCATGATGTCGCTGCTGCGTTCAAAAAAATCATGTCGTCATCGACAAAGCGTTTATATAATGAAGATAGAAAATTGGGAGATGTGGCCCGTTGCTCGTCGTTTTCAATGTCTTCAGAACTAGAAACTTGCAAACTCTTGAAATATGTACATGTATATACACCCCGTGTCATAATTATAAGTGCACCACACATTGACAAGTTTTAACAATTTATCTGTTTGTTATTTAATTTTAGCTATTTTTTTCATAAAAACATAGTTCACTCTTAACAAAAACGGAATAGATCCAAGTTTCAAACCTTGTGAAATATTTACAAAAATATTTAAATTTAAAGCGAGTCTCCACATTTCTTATCTAAATATATAGCTCGCGAGGAGATGTTTTGTCCAGGTCATCAGATCGGAATCGTTACTCTATGGTCTGGCGGCTACTATTCAGTTGCTGGCCAAAAGTAATATTTTAAAGCAAAGGTGGCCAAAAGTCACACAATCATATATTTCAATTTTGCTAAACGATGAGAGAATGAAGAGAATAAGTCGCTCACGCGTCTGCTGCAAACAGTTTTGTCAACGAATAAAAAATTATTTTTAAAATGGACTCTAATATGTGTAATAATATGTCACTTTAACTAGAGTTATAAAAAATTGGTTTCATTTGGTGGTCTCCAAGCTTTGTAGGCAATAAAAATGTTAATTTGAGAGGGTGATTTGAAATTTGATAATATTAAATAATTTTAAGAACCGACGAGACCTTTTTTATTCAGAAATCGCTCCAAGCCTTTAGATGAACATTTGGAATAGTTTGTAGGTGTTTGAAATTAAATTTTGGGCGTTTTACCGCCATTCGGGTTCACTAGTAAATCAACAAAATCTTACATTGATGGATCCAATAACAGATAACAGAGAATTCGTTGTACATATCTGTGTTCGTATGGAATAGTAGCTTATGTCGAAAGGCTGGCTTTAGTATAATGGGGCATTTGCAGCATATGATTGCGAATGACTCACTGGCGCCGAGCCGTTGTAGAACTCGTGGCAGATAAATGTGCAAGTAATAGTTCCGGTACTACAAACACAATATCACATTACATCTTACATTACATTTTTACCGGAAACCAAATTTGGTGTTACTCTTTCGATTGGCTTATTATAGGTTCTATTCGCCAAATAAGCTAACACGCATTCGAGGATTTTTCTTCTTTTTTTGTTTTGAGATATGATCTGTCAAAAACGTATTTTTTCGTCATTGTGACTAATCATTGACTTCTTCAAATTGTTATATCTCGGTATTCTATCGGAATCCCTAATAAAAATATGTATACATTTTTGCAAAAACACGATTTTTGACTCCTTGTTATGTATATTTCATCATAAGTTTAGATTTTTTAAGACATATTTTTTATGGAGAATTAAGCAGTGTGGTGTGATTTCAAAACTCTAATTTACTGGTCTTCGCTATGTAAATCAACTTCAAAAAGTTCAACTGTTTATTGCTAAAATAGCTTTAGGGCAATCATGAGCATATAACTATGTATAAAAATATTAAGCCCGTTTATTTAGCTTTAAAACGACTTAAGATGAAGTTTCTACGATGAGCAGAACCTCAGATTTAACGATTCGATTAGTCAGAATCACGAAAAATACAACCTTTGACAGATCATATCTCCGAAGAAAAAAAAGAAAAAAATCAAAATGATCGTATACGTGTTAGCTTATTTCAAGTATAGGACTAATAAAAAAATTTGAAGCGAATCGGAGACATGACATAATTTTTAACGAAATCCGTACAACTTAAAAGAGAATGCCTAATAATCATATTCAATCTTCTGATAACAGTAAACAAGAAATTCTAAACACAATGTGTGAAGTCTTGATTGCCTATTTTCTAAGTCTCTGTGTGTAGGAAGAACATGATGCCGATTACTTATCTTTTTTACCAAGTAATATCTCAATGAAAGAGACTAACTTAATTTGTTAGAAAACGCTCGCAAATATTGGGTGTTAATTTGTTTCTTTTATTTGTAAATGATTTTACTTTTTTCGGTTTCAGGCGCGAACCGTCTCATACAATCGTTATATTTACATATTTATTAACCGAAATCCAGTTGCATGCCTTTAGGCTTCGTTATTTTTGCAACGCATTTGAATTTAGCGAGTTTTTGTAAAATTAAATGTGCCACCCTTTCAATTACCTTAATTACTTACGTTCTATTTACCAATTCTTAGTCATCATTTCTTTAACTTGAACTTACATTTACCACGCTATCCACATAGCCATTCGAATCACTGCTAATCTACATCATTAGATCTAAGTATAAGTTCCTTCGAAGCTTGTAAATTTCATATTTCTTTGTCTTCAATCGCTCCATGGTATATTTGCACTTTGCAGAGCGTCAAACTACGGATTGCTGATTTAATGCCTTGTAAACCAAACAATTCGCTGCTACGATTTTGCCACCCCCACTTCAAGTGAACCCTACTATTGGAGCGGCCAACCCTATTTAAGTAGCAGTCGAACTGTCGTCGTTCCAGTATTTCACCTTCGTGCGGCCCAAACAAACCACTTCATCGCAGATTATTGTATGTATATATATATATATATATGCACATATGTATCACGGCAGCCAACTCATTTTTGAGAATTCCCCAATTCCGACAATGAAATTCCCCGATTTTGCCCGATATTTCATAAAATTCTCCACCCGTGGATATATCGTCACTAGACACGAATAAAGGCGCGAGCTCAAAAGTTGACCGCGAAAAAGGCGCATAAAAAAAACTTCAGCGAAGAAAGACTCTAAACATAGTTGACGGCGAAGAAAGACGCGTTAAAATATTTGACGGCCAAGAAGGACGCGTAAACTTATTTTCTCGGTTAACTATGTTTGCGGGTGTACATTCCGTTAATAGTTTTTGGGGAATAAATAGTGCTGAAGTGACAGTCCTTAGCCAAGTATAAATCTATGATTACGCGTCTTTCTTCGCCGAAGTTTTTCTTAAGTGCATTTTTTCGTAAAATTTTTGTATGCGTCTTTTTTCGCCGTCGTAACACTAGCGCGCCTTCATTCGTGTCTAGTGACGCTATCCTTATTTACAAATAAAAATAATAATTGTGTATTTTGATACATTGCTGGTATTTCTGTTCATTTTATTTTTAAATGTAATTCATCTATTTATTCATAAACCAAACCAAACTTTTATAAAGTTAGTTAACAAATAAAGAATAATATATGTTTTTATAATATTTACATACATACAGTTGTCGAAAAAATTTGAGTTATTTATAAAAAAAAAAAAATTTTTTATTCTTTAACAAATACCATATAAATCCAAGAATCAAACTCTGTGCAATGTTTGAAAAAAAAATTCAACAAACTTTCGTAAAAATGTCAAGCTTTTTAATTCGATTTTCTAGAAAGATTTTGAGTATGCAGTTTTGTAGCCCACTCAATTCTATTATAATAAAGTGCAGGTTTCGTTCTAGAATTTTTTTGCCGAAGTTTTCGCGGTTTACTTGCATATAAAAATAAATTATGTTTATTCGTTATTCGTTATTTATATGAAAGCAAATGCGACAAAGAAAACTCTAAAAACGCACGGCAATTTTTGGCCATTTGAAACTTTATTCTAATAGGATTAAACGACCCATTCCCCGATTGCCCACGCAAAGTGAAATTCCCCGCAATTCGAGGAATTCCCCACGAGTTGGCTTCCCTGGTATGTACATATGTACGTACATTACGGACCCTAGTATTATTATTTAAGTCCTTCTTGTTGTTGTTGCTATTATTATTATTGTATGATAGGACGGTTTTCTTGTTGTTGCCATTATAATTATTATTATGCTCTTTTCGAGTTGTAGTTGTTGCTATTGAGGGTGTTGCTGCTGCCGCTGCTACGCTTCATTGTCATTGTATGTATCCACAACAAAAGTAACAACAGCAGCTACAGCACCCTGTGGGGAAAATCTCTAGTTTTGAACTGGTGCGCTCCTAGTACATTTAGAACCACTACTAGTTCTCGATAAATCTCTTTAACACAGCGATANAGCCCCCGCTGCATCTCTTTTTCAGTAGTTTCGAACTAGTTCAAAATTCGCCAAATGAGATCTAGTTCGTTCTACATGCCTTTTTCTATAGTTTTAAACCAGTTCTAAATTCGTCATTTTAGATATAGATTTCTAAAATTGTTTTTTAAAAGTACCACATAGCGCTGCTTTTGAACTGGTGGCGATCTATTTACTATCGGACTGGTTCGTTTTTGGCGATAAAGATCTAGTACGGGACTACAAATTTGGTTCACCATTTCGGTGTTTCCCTACAGGGCAATAGCGGCAGCAACTTAAGTTACAAACACATAGGCACGTACCCATATACACATTCAAAGCTACGTTTCCATTATGTGAATGCCATATAAATATTCCATTCCACAAACTACAACAATAGCACAAAACGTCAACCGATGACTCGACCGACTGGCGAAACGACAGTTCGCCAAAACGAGCGAAACACTTCGGCACTTGGTCGGTTCGACGTGGTGAATGTACTGAATTCATCCGTTCGAAAATAAATACAGTAAATCTCGAATAACTTCAAACTCGTTCGACTTTTATTGGTGAATTAAGCAATAATCCTAGTTCATGCATGCGAGTAGGTGTAAAAAAGTGTTCCCATAACACTTGTTTTAATAATTGCAACCAAGAGGCCTAAAACCAACCAGCTAAGTATTTGCATATTACGTTGCATGTCTGACCAACCAGCATCTGAAATATGTAGACTAGAATTAGTGTCCCTGAAGTGGCCAATAGATCATATGGAGGCATAGGCCACATCCTTGATTAGTAGGTTGCTGATCATCTAAATTGCGACATTTTTCAATGCGGGGAACAGCAGAAATACTGAGCAGCATCGCATTGTGGAGAGACCATCCTGCATCGTATTCTACTCTGGGAACAGTACTGGACCGAATTCACATACGATTCCTACTTTTTTTCTCGCCTGATGATGTCTTTTAGTGTAAATACTTTTATTTCACCTAATTAACTTAAACTAAGTAGCTTAATAAGATATACTCAACAAGCCTGACCGCAGCGACCTAATGTTAATAATAAAAGAATGCAACGAAAATTGGAGGGTAAATATATTTCACTTAAACGCGAAAAGTTAGTACCACACCATGTAGTGTCTACTGTACTAACTCGAAAACTTACGTACATACAAACCTTTGTATACATATATGGCGAAAACAAAAGCAGGCGGTTGCACAGGTCGTATACATAACATCTATCCCAGTCGGCAAGTTGAACATGGCTTCTAAATAGCAGCTTTAAGGCAGCTTTTTCAATGAGACCTTCTCTTTGAAGATTGTGTTGGAATATCCAGTACTAGCTTTGGATTCGATGGCAAAAGAGAATAACTTTTTCTAAAGTAAAGGAAAATAAGAAAAAGAAAACATCGCAATGGTCATCTCGATGTGTGTCTATGAAGTATAAACTCAAATTTGTGTAGCATACTATAATTTGCCGTAAATTTTACCATTTTACGAAAAGTAAAAAAGAAGGTCCAACAGCTCAGGATATGTAAAAAAAAAACCCAAAAAAAATTTATAGGAATAGATCACGGAACGCTTGTCGCATCCAAAGCTAACTTCATTGCTTATTTTGTCGACTTGGATGCCTTGGTATACATGCATATCGCTAGCTTCGAGTGAAAAGTTGCCGAGTCCAAGTTTAAAAGTTTTACAGGAGAGAAAACAACTTCTTATAGCCATTTTCTTCAAGTATTTTGCCAAACTTTGAATACAACAATTTTCCCGTTCAAAGAAAAGCCAACTCCATATAAGTCAGAGGGATTCGACCTTTATTAAAAGATTTCGTAATATTTTGGCCTTAGCGCATTTTCGGTGCTTCTTTTGGACTTAGCATATTTCCTTGCCTTCAATATAAACGAGAAAAAATTAAACGAGTACTTTTATCCTTTTCGAAACATAGCATTTTAAAATTCTCTAGCCTTCCGTATCAAAATATGGGTTTTCATAAAAAGTGGACTTAGTAACTTTTCACTCTAAGCTAGCGATATGTATGTAAAAGCCGATACACATACATACATTCCTGTTACATACATAGAATTTTAAAAACCATTTGCATCGTCATACATATGTATAACTACGGTGACCATGCGTCATAAAAGTCGGGACGTATAAGTGTCCCGATTTTTCATATTTGTACCGATTAAGTCCCGATTTTCAGTGTTTTATTTATTAATTTAACAAGAGTCATAGAATAAAAGGGAGCCATAAACATAGCCATCATACAAAAAATTCGCCGAATTTTTATAAAAGTTCTACAAAGTTTTAAATTTTGACTTCATAAAAAAATAATAAACATTTCTTAAACGCAGAAAAGTAGCCAAAACTTGCTACAATGTATTTTCCCTATTTAGATTTCGGCCACCATATATATTGTGTGTATAGGTTTTTGCTATAATTTTTAAATTTGTTTCTCTTTGTCTTGTTTTAAGTAAAACTGTGTTAAAAGATGTTATGTCTTTTTAATCTAAATACAAAATTGTATGTTCGGATTCGATGATTTAGAAATGTCCTGATTTTCGGCCACAGAAATCTGGTGACCGTATGTATAACCAACAAAGATACGTATTTACATATACAAACATACATACATATATATCTGGAATGCGTTTTCTCTGTAGGCAACTAGAAGTATCATTAAATAAATGTTTAAAATTAAGTCAGAAATCGAGGTAAAACGTGATGCATATATAATTCTTTTACTAAGGTATGTATACTAAACAATCTGATGAGTACATTTTCTCCACTTTTAAGGTCTGGCTCACAGAAAATGTATTACATTTATGGGCTATAGGAGACAGAGAGCTTTCCATTATTCGAAATAGTGGTAGGAAACGTTACCTACAGAGTTTACCCATCACTCCGCTTCATTAGACAAGTTATAAATGTAGTTTAATTTTTACGTATCTATCGCAGAAGAAGCGAATATAATAGAGATTTTGTATCTCACATAAAGGTAAAGTTTCACACGTCAGAGAAGTTAGCCTCCCAGAGAGAACCAATTCGGCTCTAAAAAAAGCAAATCCACGGAGGCACTCCCTTCAAGCCGCACAAGATGACATAGTAAGCAAGAGTGTAGACCCAATCATCCATTAAGTCCGGTTGGGAATGCACATCGGGATACTGCTATCAACATTGCAGTTAGAGCTTACTTTGTCTGTACTCGACTTTTTGGTAAAGTATCCCGAGCATAATGAACTAAAGAAAATCAAAACTGAAGGAAACTACAAATTTAAAAATCCTGAAGAGTATGCATTGTCATAAGGGGAACAATGAATACCCGACTGGCTGAAGTACTCAGTGCGTTAGGAATTCTTCCCCAAATCAATTAGAGGAATTTCTACACTATGTCGAAGGGTCAGTTCGCCTTAATAGTGTTCGAGTCTTATATAATTAGATAAAAACTGGTATTCACTACGTCATGTATTAAGTTCCTTTAATATAACAATTATATGCAATCAAAATGCACAAAACCATCCTCTAAGTCTTCCATATTCCGCACCTATTTTGTAGACTAACCAAAGCCAACACAAGGGGGTCACACACAACTGGGTGGCTAGAATATTTAATATGTAGGCACATTAAAGCGTTTCCTTGGCAATGACTTATCTGTCCATCAAAACAATCTTCTTAATTGTAGCAGAGACCACCTTCGAACTCTTACAGGTTTCCAGTTCTAGTCACTGTCATCTAGTAGAATAAAACTTTCGGATGGAGCCTCCAAAAACATAAACTTGGACTTACATCTCTATATTATTAAACGTGTGATAAGTCCATATTTATGTACGTAAAGATGTATTTAAACTTTCGGCTATAACCCAAAGTTCATCCCATCTTTTGTATGTGTACGTGGGCTTTGGTAGCTATGGCAACTACATTCATACATATTTGGATGGTTAAGAGAAATACCACTCGGAAAATATGTAGGAAAGCACCATAGGAGGTAATCCATGTCTTCTTTCATTTTTTAGTACCAAAATTGTCATCATGACCAATGTCATCTACTAGTAAAGCACGAAATGAACACCTCCGACGTCGAATTACGTTGTCAGTTGCAAAATAACGTGCCGCCGAAATTATTTCCAAGCGCCGAACTATTCCTAACTTACTTTGTAAAGCGGCTCAGATGTATGTATGTCTGATACCAAATGTACATTCTAAATTCCTACTTACAAAGACGGCAACGCCTTTGTTAAAGTAAGGGAGTTTCGTCAGTGAAGTGGTAAGGACCGCCGGGTGAAGTGTAAGTTGCTGGTAAGGTATTGATTGCACCTCAGCTGGCGATCCTTACCTGGGATGTTGAATTTCGGAGAGTAAATACCAACAAATGGATTCCAAAAATGGATACTGATGTTTTTTCCCAAAATACTGTATTTATACTTTTTTTGCTGCCTAAATTTTTTAATAATTTTGTTTCGGTGTGTACAACGATTCCTTTACTTTATTGGGAAACAGTTTAAAAGATATATATACTGTAATATATATAATGCTTTTATTTTTAAATGGAGATACTGCCAAACGGCATTTTTTCGCAGTAATATATAGTTTTTTGTCCGAAAAAAGATACGAGCTTTGTGTATGAGTCTAAACAATTTTTGCAAGGTAATCTCGAAAATAAAATTTGCCGAGCCTAAGAGTCGGCTTCTTACATTTTTTGTAATTTTTCTTCGGCATTTACAGTCGGTCCATGAAGTTTGATACATCGATGTTATTGTCTCAAGGAGACAACTTTTTTTGTTCCAAAGCCCATTGAGGCGAACAATTTGTGAAAACTAGAGCAGAAGGCCTTAGGTTCATTCTATTAAGTAAATTGTAAAACTGCTTTGCTCTTTAAACACAATGTTTGTTGCGTTTTAAGCGCAGATAGATTCTAAAGGCTACTTGAGAAAACGGCCGTCATAGTTTCATATGCAACATTGTATATTCATAGTTAACAAAAGTAGTCGAGCTAAAGTGATGAGAAAACTATATGTTATATTTCATTATAATTTTTAATTTTTAGCACAGCTCTCATTCTTTAAGCTGTAATTAAAGAGGTGCAAAAGTTACTAAACTTTGAAACTAATCTCGAGCACCCTCCTGTCGTTTAACAAGCCAGAAAATACAACAAACGCAAAATGAACTTCAATGAAATTAAAAATATTGTGACGTTCTGACTCTTTAGCCTATGTGACTCGACCGACCAACTGTGCCACCATTTTCATATAGGATTTGATTACCAAAACAAAAAAAAAAACAAAGATTGTCCAATTGCTTAAAACTGCTGGATCCTAGGGAGACAAACTGTACCTTCTGCAACGTTTTAACTGCCTATAATGACGTATGTGCTAATGTGCGAATAGTTACAATGAGATACTTTGAATTGTTTTCGTTTACTATTAAACTGCCATTTCCTCCTTTTTAAAGCTGGATAACGAAATCATTATTAGGCATCATGTTCGTGTTGTATATTGGACCATTGTATTTCGGATTGCAAACTCTTGTTACGATTTTAAACATCAGTTTGCATAAATTCTGCGAAGTTCTTTCCCAGTAGGTCAGAATTAAAAGGTGACTCTACATAGCCACGACAATTTTGCGGGAATCCCAAATTTATACATGCAATTTATACAAGGCAAAAATTTAGTCAAAGTTCAATTTGCCATTTCTGAAGCCAAACCAAGGTCAAATGAAATGATTTCTGGCTGGCTTCAATCTTTCGCACAATCGATAGGACCTCACACAATATCTTAAGTATGTTCATTCCGCGGTTATTGGCGCAAACAGCTCGATTCAGCTCAGTCGGTAAGTCGTCGGCTCTATGGGCTTTATTGCTTTAAAGCAGTATACTTGCCGTTCTTCTCTCATGTTAATCGAGTGGAGGAGAGAGAGCTTCGTTCCAATATATTGATCTGGGGACGCCACCGTCAAAGACGCCAACTGTGTCGCCTTTCAAAAGAGTTGAGAGTTTTATCCTTCATATACTAGACTTCTCCCCTTTGTATCTGCAGAAACTAACCACGGCTATCCAAAAGACTGCTCTCCTTTTTCCTCTTCTCTATTATCGCCAGCGCATCAATGGACTGCAGGGTGGCGTTAAATTCTACGTTTTTTCGTGCAGCAGCGACCCGGCTTTGTTCGTCATGCCAGCTCAGTTTCCGTACCTTAACTACTAAATCTTATTCGCTCAGGATGTAGGAAAAGGAGTCAATAACTAGATGGCTATTATTTTTTCAGAAGAAAAATGATTTATTTCTCACTATTGCTCCTTTAGCTTCTACACACTTTGCCAGCCTACCTCAATTTACTTATGATCTCAAAAAAATCTCTTGCCCTCGTTTTTTTGTTAAACAGGGAGCAATTATGTTACAACTCGTGCACCAATTCATGAAATTTCGTCATGGTAAGGAGGAAAAAATATTTCTGTCTTGGTCAACTGCAAATAATGCCCACTTTTGTCGAGCATGTCCTAGGAAGATACTAATTGTTCCCCTTTATACCCGAATGGATTTAAAAAGTGAGTAGACACCTTTAAAGTTTATCAAACGGGGACCTTGTATGCATGCCGACGCAGCATATGAAATTTACTTGATTAAGTGCATACATTCATTAAATCGGTTATTGAACCCGTTAGAGATGAGTCGGGGAATAACTAATCTCGAATTATACCCATATGGGATTAGTTGCGACTATTTAATGTCCAACCGTACCCTGTGGAGATTAATCCCGGCATACTCTTTTTAGAGATTAGTCGCAAAATTTGTTTAATGGTATGTGCATATATATACATAACGGGTGATTTTTTTGAGGTTAGGATTTTCATGCATTAGTATTTGACAGATCACGTGGGATTTCAGACATGGTGTCAAAGAGAAAGATGCTCAGTATGCTTTGACATTTCATCATGAATAGACTTACTAACGAGCAACGCTTNTATATACCTGGACACCACACATACAATTACATACATGCGAGTATATCAGCATACATAGGACTGCATTTATGTATAACCCAACAAATACATGCAATAAGCCAAATAGTCAATGAGATGTTGGTGAGGCGAAATTTCCACTATAAAGTGCTGGCGTCAATTACGATAACAACAACGAAAACCAGCAAAAAGCTTTTAATCCAACAGAAACTTCGACGCTCAGTCAATAGGAAAATCTATGAGAAACAAAACTGCAGAGCTGCAGCCCGACCAACGACAACAACTCCAACATCTAATAGCATTTTTAGTGCTCAACATGAGTTGTGTATACAACATCAGCAACAATGTAACGATCAAAACGAACAGTCCACAATTGCCAGAAGCAAAAACCAGCCCAACAACTGCAAGTAGCTGAACGTGCTGTCTGGCCGTGCAACTGGCCGACAGCGTTACACCCAGAAAAAAGTCAGTTAAATAGGTATATTTCTCTCAAAACATGATGTGGTTATAGTTACAATATTTGGCTACAGTTACCAAACCATGTGTTGAGATAAATATTTTTAGCTGACTTTTTTCTAGGTGTAGTAATAAATACGAACAACAAATCTAGTATGTACGACGCCAGCTCCAATCATTTTAGCGCCGCTTTAGCACCTCCAGCTGCAGAAACAATCATCTTACTATGCCAAAGTAGCAACTTGAATTTGCAAAGAAAAAAAGAGGGAACGTCAGTGTCAGCAGCGTGATCGCATCGCAAAGTATTGACTATTCACTTTTATGTACCGATGAAAATGGCAAACAAGCAGAAACAAAATGTTAAAAGTAAGAAATACTGCAGACGGTAAGCAGCCAAAAGCAAATAGATTTTAAGAAGCTTCGAGTGGTTCTTGTAAGCTTTTTACAGCACCTGGATCGAATATCCATAATAGCCCAGATGGCACAACCATGCTGATGCTAAAGAAACTGTATGCCCTGGGAGTGGAGCATCTCAACTTACGCCTCAACTTGTCGCCAGCCACATTAAATCTACCTTAGTCAGGAAATACAGTCAAGCATTGCATATTTTTAGTTGTGACCTAAAGCTAATTTATCAGTTCCATCTTTGTGACGCTCGTCCTGTCGATGGCATTCGTAACGGTAAATCACTCGACGCTTACCGTAAACATAATATCATCATCAGTTTCACAAAACTCAAAACGGAAGACAGTCGTTTAGAGACAAAAACAACAAGAGCGCGAACAGTCAACTAAGGTGTATTACAAGATTAGGTACTATCATCCCCCATGTACAGCGCTTACATTCCCAAATTCTCTCCAACACTTCAAGGAGTATCCATATTTGTAGAGTCATATGCCGAAGAGTGCTCAACAAAAACCGCGGGCATGTGCTTATGTTTAGACCGTTCCTGCCGGGATGATATTGGTCGAATGACCCTAAAGTTGCAATAAGCCTGGAAACAATACCCAGATGCTTTATGAATCCCACCCATCTGATTGGACCAACCAAACGATTTGGACATAATCAAAACAGATCGGACGTTGATTAAAAAAAAATTTATTATGTATTGCGTGTACAAAATTTAAACATGTTTACTAGCCACAGCTTTCTAGCTACTACCTTTTCCCATGCCGCACAGTCCGTAATTTGGACGCTTTAAGAGAAGGAAAATAGAAATGTGGGAGTTGATACAAATAAGTTCAGATACGCATATGGATGGATGATATAAAAAAATCGGTCCCGGATAGTTTGAGTATCGCCTGGGGTTTCAAAATATATCGACCCCAACACCATCTAAATTTTTTTCCAGAAATACTCCTGCATATGCAAAGATGCAGATTGGACCATAACTAACATAAATACATATATATGGACGAATCTCCGGATCCGTGTTATTCAACGCTGAAATAACGTAAATTTTTAAAATGAACGGACAAAAATAAATTATACATAAAATCGTTTGAAATCCATTGGGGAAACATTAAATTATTGTGTGATTCATTTGACAATTTTTGTTGTGCGAAGTACAGAAAAAGTAGCAGCTAAGGTCTGCATGCATCTTTTTACACTACAAGACATATGACGAAAGTTCGACGTCGTGAAGTTGCTGCCATAACGGACAGCAGAGAAATTTTGAAATTGACTCACAATCTCACTTAATCAAGTAACTCCTCACCAACTAGACATAAATGAGCAAAGAGACTCCATCTCCCAATCACTTCGTACCAAGTAGAAACAATTGGTATGACAATGAATGCCACACAGCTGCTGCAGAGATATACGTAGCATGCAAAGTCAGCCTGCAGTCAAGGTTAGGTTAGGTTACGGTGGTTGTCACTCTGCACGGAACGGCAGAGAGACACACTTAGGCCATTTCGACCCATTGTGACGCCACTATGAACGAGCTCTTGTTCCTTTCCCCTAGTTTCCCAAATGATA
>NW_016157239.1:0-7147 GCF_001687245.7 Rhagoletis zephyria
ATCGTCATCGGCGCCACCTCTGTATTCTCTCCACCGTGATTGCTGTCCATAAGTACATACATATGCCAATCAATACATCAACGAAGCCCGATTGCTTCATTACAAATATATCCATACAAACATATGTACATATGTACGAATGGATGTACCCTGCNTCTACTATGACGTCACCAAAACAGCTGATTCTGTCAAAATCACTGAGAGCCGAGTAGCGGTATCGTCATCGGCGCCACCTCTGTATTCTCTCCACCGTGATTGCTGTCCATAAGTACATACATATGCCAATCAATACATCAACGAAGCCCGATTGCTTCATTACAAATATATCCATACAAACATATGTACATATGTACGAATGGATGTACCCTGCAGTGAAAAGCCAAACCAGTTAGAAAAAATACTAGGTCATTAACTAGTATTTGCCTACCGCCAATTTCGAAGAACTTAGGCGATCAGCGACATCTGCCTTTGAATTGCCAAAGCCAAAAATTAAACGCAAATAATTTTCTTACAAATGTCGGCTGTGGCGTCACGTGAAGACTACTGGTTCTGGTTCTGAAATCGCAGGTTCGAGGCCGCTTGGAGGGGTTTAAGATTTTTAAAGTTAAATAAATGTAAGTAAAAATAATTTATTCAATTTATAAATACATAAATAAATAAATAAATAATAACAAATTTGAAAATCTAATTGCATTGCAAAAAAACATTCAGGAAGAATGCTGCTTGTGCTAAGAAATTAAACAAAAACATTTTTTTATTAAATTTAAAAATTAAAATAAATAGCCTAAACAAAAAAATAAATTTATAAAAAATAAAAATAAAATAAAATAAAAAATTTTCCCTGCGCCAGGATTCGAACCTGGGACCTCAGGCTTACCACACGACTGCCTTGCTCTGTCGGCCATTGTGACTGTTCGAGCGTCGCGAGCAAAAAGGCACACTTATGCTTTTCACGGGGCATGAATTACCTATCTCATCAACTGGTATCATGCTACTAGTATTACTACTATAGTTACGCGAAGCACGCTTGCATCATTTATGCATATATTGCTTGGTAGCGGCAGAGCTGAAATGCGCAGTGAATATGTATGTACATATCAGGAGTGTTGCTAATGTGGAATTTTAGACATCCGCGGCAGTGTTGCCGCGAATCCTTTTTAGTGGTAGCGAAATTCCTTTAAAAAAATGGCTAAAAAAGAGCTAAAAAAAAGTCTAGCTAAATTTTCAATAAGTAATGGTATAGAAAAAAACATAAGTACACGGTCAATCGACTTGATGGGCCATTTAACAAATTAAGCATATTAAGGGCCATACACTTATCTATCTTAAACTATAGTTAAATCGTTAAGAGATAAGTTAACATCCCTAACATTTTTACAGTATGTATGTATAAAAACGTAAAGAACATACAAAACATATATCACCTCTTACATAATTGAAAAAAAGAGATCAAATTAAGCATATACAACTTTTTCATGCCAAATATAAATAAATTCTCCAAAGGGCTAAAAAAATGGCTAGGGACAATTTTAAATTTATGTGGCCAAAAAAAGTATGTGGTAGCTAATATGGTAGACAGACGGAGAAAATTAATTTGAATTAATAAGCATAAATGCAAATTAAAATTTTACCCTTACAGATGGCAGTAATGCGAATAAACCAGCCGCAACGTCGTGGGTTCGAGTCCCACGACCAGTATACTTTTTTTTATTTCTTTTTCATTCTTTTTTTTAAGTTTTAAGTTTTTCTTTTAAGTTCTATATTTTTCTACGTTACTTTCAGTTAGTTGTTGTTGAATTTTTAACAAAATTCATTTCTAAAAATTAAATTAACTAATAGTAAAATAAGAAATGTGATATAAAATAAAGCAAATGAAAATAATATAAAGTAAAATTAAATATATAAATAAAATAAAATAAAAAAATATAAAATAAATAATAAAAACAAAAAATGTTTCGCAATCGCTCCAACCGAGTATCGGACCTGGCAGCTACAGGCTTGTAGCTCGCTACCGCGTACGCGAAACTCGACTGCTTCGTTTGCTTACTTGTACAAAAGACAACAACTGGCCGTTTTTACCAGTGTTGTCATCGAAAATTCCCCGGATCCGAGTTAATTCCCAAAAATTTCGTGCATTTGTTCGGCTGCTTATGCTCATTTTAAAGTGGAAAATGCATGAGTTAAAGCAAATTAAGGCTGGTTATGCAAATAATCGAGCCCGTTTGTCTACCGTATAAGTCTAGCCACCAAAGGGCTCAAACGGCAACACTGATCCGCGGATGCGAATGCGGA
The DNA here is from genome assembly GCF_001687245.7 of Rhagoletis zephyria. Taxonomy (NCBI): domain Eukaryota; kingdom Metazoa; phylum Arthropoda; class Insecta; order Diptera; family Tephritidae; genus Rhagoletis; species Rhagoletis zephyria. The sequence goes on from NW_016157239.1 coordinate 2,293, forward strand.
TGCGGATGTTCAAACGCTAGCATCCGCGGATGCGAATGCGAATGCGGATGTCAAGTATTTTAATACCCGAGCGCACTTGTACGCAAGGGTATTGTAACTTTGTTCACATAACGGCTANGTTGTTTGTAACAGCCAAAACGAATCGAGATAGATATAGACAAATGTATACATAAATGATCAGAATGAAAAGAGTAACCGTATGTGCACACGATAACTCGAGTACAAATTGAGATATCTTAAAGAAACTTGGTATGTGTACTTATTTTGAGCGTAGGACGGATGGTGTTGAAAATAGGCAAAAAAGGACGATAACCACGCCAACCTCTCATATAACGGTAGTTTTCAGAAATACGAAAACTGCGATATTTTGGTAACTACTGAAGCTTACTCACTCAAAATTGATATGTACAATCATTTTTAAACGAAAAATAAGAATATTAAAAGTTTTTGGAAATGGGCGTAGGCACGCCTACTTATGATTACATGTGTATATCTTGGGAACCGCTCAACCAATTTCTCCCAAACTTGGCACAGTTGTTGGCCTTCACAAAACATACCAAACGGCTGAAAATTTAAAAAATCGGATAATAACCACGCCCACCTCCCACATAAAGGTAATTTAGAGAAATACGAAAGCTTCGATAAATCAGCAATCAATACTACAGCTAATTTATTCAAAATTGATGTTTGCAATAATTCTTTAGCAAAAAGTACGCTTATAACAAAATGTTGGAAAATGGGCGAGACCCCGCCTACTTAAAACCACATATGTGTATCTCGGTAACCGTTCGATCAATGTGTACCAAACTCGGTATGATTATAGTGGTTGCCCCATAAATACGGCGACCATATTAACCAACGTATAATAAAGGACTTTTTTTTTCAAAATGATAAAGGTATCGTAATTTAAATCAAACATTTACTAGTACATTATATTATATAATTGTACAAGTTTCCCTTTTTTAAAGACGCTTGGATTATTATTTTGTTATGAAAGCTTATAAACCTAGTAAGAGACCAGTTGAGCACGAATTTTGAAAGTGCAGAAAAAGTAGCAATTTTGAAGAATATCGATTCTCCTGTTCCAGTTAATAAATGTTACATAATAAAACCTAATTGAAAGCGATTGTAGGGTTCCTCCGAAATGAAGAATAATTTCACAAGAAAAATTTGTTATAAAAAAAATCACCACCACCAATTAAAAAAAAAAATTTGAGTTTTTAGAAAAATTTTGGGTATGCAGTTTTATAGGTCATTAAATTGTAGTATAATAAATGCAAGTTGCAAGTAGCTACGAGATTGCGTTGATTTTTATTCTTTTTTTTTCGGTAACATTTCGAGCACACCTGCATGCGAAATAGGAAATAAATGCGTTTGTTTTATATTTAAAAATCAACGGGAACTCTTAGATACTTGCACCTTGCTCTTTATTATTATAAAATTTAATGCTCTATTAAACTGCATATACCAATTTTTAATAAAAACAAAAAAAAAATTATTTTGGTGAAAACTTTTTATAACATTTCAAATTTTTGTGTTTTTTTTTCATTTTGGAAGAACCAAACAATTGCTTTCAACTGGTTTTTATTATGTAACATTTATTAACGGAAATGTAGAATACATTGCTACTTTTTCTGCACTTTGCACTAAAAAATTTAAACTAAAAAATTCACAAATAAGTCTCCACTGAACACTTGCAAATTTTATAAGCTTGCATTCAAAAAATTAACCAAATGAGTGAAAAATTAAGTCTCCAGAGAATTAGGAACACTAAATGCCAGCTTGGAAACTCAGCGTGCAACACGTACTGGGCCCAACTTTCCCCTTTCTTTTGAGAATTTTACTCAAAGTATGTATATTAATTTTTCTATCAGTATTAGCAATGATTCGTGAATTATAGATTGCACGAAGATTATCAATTAAATAGCAGCCCTTAAGAGAGGTGCGAAACAAATTGGCGAAGGTTTTCATTTATTTATTTATTTTTATTTATTTTATAAGGGACATTTTTATTATTTTATATTCTCTGTTCAAAAATTTACCTCTGATAAATCCAGAACTGATTTAAAGGACAGATTAAGAAATAAAGGACAAAATGCGTCCATTATTAAAATCTGACTAAAATTACGACCCCCGTTTTATAACGCTAATTTTACCCATAATTGATACTAACAACAATCCCTTGAAAAGAATTAACATTATGGAATTTTGGAAAATGGGCGTGATGCCGCCCACATATATCTATATAAGTTTATCTCATTATGTCTAACTGAACGTTCTATCGAAGATGTTTGAAATAGACGTAAAACCACCACTGCTTACCATGTAGCGGTAGTTTTCGGAAAGGTGAAAAAACTATATTGAATACTTGTGCCGGGTATTTAATGTTCGGCTCCGCCCGAGCTTAGACTTTATTACTTGTTAAGAAATAATTTAGGTGAGTAAATTAGGTGATTTAGTTAAATAAAAAATGGAAAGGTTAGAAATTTTTAATAATTTTTTTTTAGTGCTTGAATTTAAAAATTGGAACGTTGTATTCAATAAAAAGTTTTTAAAGGGTCGTAAATCAAACCTGCGCCACTAAATTACTACTCGCTCGCTGCGAAAAAACTTGACAAAATTGTAAATTCTTTTCGATTGACGCTGCACCAGTCGAGAGGACTTTCAGTTATATTTATTTATTTTTTTTATTGCGATGCAATAATTCTTTTTTGGGAATTGCATCGGTCTGCAAATGTCGTATGTATCCTCCTGACTTTCATCTTCACAATCGAGTATGATGGCAAGATCGTTGATTAAACACCGTTGTTTTCCAAAGAATTCTTCATTCTCATTCTTTTGGTTGTTTCTGAATGTGGAGAACCAGTAACGTCAACAGCGTTTTTCGATTTTAGTTTTTGTAATTCATTTTTGATCCTTTCTTCTGTGACTGACCAGATATACGTTTTATCATTGCACTTGCATAACATTCCAGGGACCGAAACAGTTATTTTTTTACCAGTTAAACTTGGCCCAATATTTTTTATTCCGAAAGTTTTTTTTTGGATAATAAACAAACAGCTTATCAAAATTAAACAAATTTGGTATCATGTGAAAGAGGACTGAAATAGCTTTTAAACAGAAATAACGAACGAAGGTTACCACCTCTATTTATATATTTTTTTTTTATATCATTTAATACTAAAGAAATTCATATACCTGACCCAAGGTTTGTTCTATGGTAATTAATTATCATTTTTTATTGAAATATTTTTCAATAGGTGACTTTGCTTGTTTAGACATTTCAGTTATAAAGCTATTTAAGTCCTCTTTCATTTGATACCAAAAATATTTGGCCAAGTTTAACTCGTAAAGAAAATAACTGTTACTTTGGGTCCCTTCAATATTCGCACTCGTAAAAGAACCGCACTGATTATTGCGAATGCGAATGTTAAAATTAATGCGGAAGCTCCGCGGTTGCGAATGCGAATACGAATATTCGCAACAACCCTGGTACATATATATATGTATACATTCATACGTTTATTCAAACATACATATATACATATGTAGGTACTCGTACCCGTCATGCGTCCCTTTATTTCTTTTTTCCCTTCCCTATACTACCTATATCTTCATTCTCACTCATGTAACGTTTTAATTTTTAAAAATTTCACTCTCCATTTTTGCGATACCGCCGCGTAAGAAGTTTCACTTCAAAAAAAGTACTTTGACAACTTGCAATCATGATTTAACCGTGAATCTCCACGCAAGTGAAGATTTCGTATCGTTTCGAGAACTATGGGGCGTTAGGTGTGCTCAAAATTACATAAATATAGTTAGCGTTTCCCACTCAAGCGAACTAAAGATAATGATAAATTTTAAGAACTAAATAAGGAACTTCTTCTTCTTCTTCTTCTTCTTTGGCGCTGCAACCGCCTAAGCGATTTTGGCCGAGTTCAGCAAAGCACGCCAGTCGTTTCTCCTCTGTGCCAACTGACGCCAATTGGAAACGCCAAGTGAAGCCAAGTCCTTCTCCACCTGATCTTTCCATCGCAGTGGGGGCCTCCCTCTTCCTCTGCTACCACCAGCGGGTTCCGAGTTGAATACTTTCAGAGCTGGAGCGTCGGTGTCCATTCGAACGACATGACCAAGCCAGCGGAGCCGCTGTATTTTAATTCGCTGCACTATGTCCATATCGTTGTAAAGCTCATACAGCTCATCATTCCATCGTCTGCGGTACTCGCCGTCGCCAACGCGTAAAGGCCCGTAAATCTTCCGCAAAATCTTTCTCTCAAACACTCCCCTCAACAAGCCGCCTCATCGGATGTTGTCATTGTCCATGCTTCTGCGCCATATACCAGCACGGGCATGATGAGTGACTTATAGAGCGTGGTTTTCGTACGTCGAGGACTTTACTCCTGAATTGCCTACTCAGTCCAAAGTAGCACTTGTTGGCAAGAGTGATTCTGCGTTAGATTTCAATGCTGACATTATTATCGGTGTTAATGCTGGTTCCCAAGTAAACGAAATTCTCTACTTTTTCGAAATTGTAACTGTCAACAGTGACGTGGGTGCCAAGGCGCGAATGTGCTGACTGTTTTTTTGATGACTTCTTGTCCTCGTTTACCACCAGACCCATTCGTTTTGCTTTCCCATCCAACTTGGAAAAGGCAGAACAGACTTCGCGGTTTATGTTACCGATGATGTCGATGTCATCGGCATAAGCCAGCAATTGCACGCTCTTGTAGTAAATTGTTCCTGAGCGGTTCAGTTCTGCAGCTCTTATTATCTTCTCCAACATCAGATTAAAGAAGTCACATGAAAGGGAGTCGCCCTGTCTGAAACCCCGTTTTGTGGCGAACGGCTCGGAGAG
>NW_016157239.1:9343-22046 GCF_001687245.7 Rhagoletis zephyria
GTAGTTGGCGCGAATGGCCGGGTCACCTTTCTTGTGGATTGGGCACAGCACACTTAAATTCCAGTCGTCGGGCATGCGTTCATCTGACCATATTCTGCACAAGAGTTGATGCATGCACCTTATCAACTCCTCGCCGCCGTACTTGAATAGCTCNGCTGGCAGGCTGTCAGCTCCAGCNGCTTTGTTGTTTTTCAGCCGCGTTATTNCTATACGTACCTCGTCATAGTCAGGCGGTGGAACGTCGACTCCCNTCATCATCGACTGCGGGCTCGGGTTCTTCTTCTCCACAACTTTCCGTGCTGCTACCATTTAGTAGGGCGGAAAAGTGTTCCCTCCATAATTTAAGTACGCTCTGGACATCAGTTACTAGGTCGCCATTATTGTTCTTACAGGAGTACGCCCCGGTATTTAAACCTTCCGTAAGTCGCCTAACTCTCTGGTAAAATTTTTCGGGCATTCTTCCTGTCGGCCAGCATTTCAAGCTCTTCGCACTCACGTATTTCGGCCTCTCTCTTCTTATTGCGGCAAATGCGTCCCTCTTCAGATCCCTATAGCGGTCCCACATAGCGCGCGTTGCGCTAAGGAACTAAAATCTTTAAAATAAAATAAGAAAAAAAGCGTTTAATTTAACAAGGCTTTTGAGTTTTGTAGCACGATTTGGTTTTAGGAAAAATAAGAATAGCAACAAAGTCAAAGCAGTAGAAGTTATAGTCATAAGACTTCTTTCTCTAGACTTCAGCAGTAGTCGAAACCGCATCTACGATGTTCAAATCCAGCACCGCTAACAACTGTCCAATAACTCCCCAAAAGCTCTTGTTGCTTATCCATTTCCCTATACGACCTGCTTCTATAAAAAGTGCACAGGACGTTGTTCAAGGACCTAAAATTTTGTGATCTCTTCCCAAAAGTTATTTTTGTGAAATATCAGAGAGGATCTAAAAATTAAATACAAAGGAAATGCGGCTGAAGGGGTCAATAGAAATTATTGACTGTTAAAGATCCCTTGAAAACATCCTTGGAAAACTATAAGAAAGGAACTTTCTGGAGGTCGCTCTATCTCCATATGATTGCTTCAACAATTTCGGAACAAATTTATTTTTTTCAAAACGCAGTATACTACAATGCGAAACAAAATTTTCTAGTTATTGAACCACCCTCGTATTATAAGCTTTTTGGTTTGTTGGAACAGAAATATTTGTGTTAAATGTACTTCGTTGAGTATAAGAAATTTCTATTTCAATAAAATTCAACAAACATACCCAAAACATAGGGGATTTTCATATTTTTTTAAATATTTTCAAACAAAATCCTTCCTAAACCTCATTTGCTTGACCCAGAATGTGATATAAACTCCTTAGTTTAAGTTACATTTGAATTTTTGAACAGGTGGCCACGCTTATACATTTAGTTATAAATGAGACTTTTTTAAGCCATTTCAATTGATACTCATATTTGTAATAATTCAGATAAGTCAGTGAATAATTTGAATTGAATTTAAGTTTTAAAGAGGTGGCTTAAGCCTCTTCAAACTTTCCAAATTAATCTTAATAATTAGCCTAAAGATTTCTCAACACTCTTTCGTTTGACACCCATATTTTTATATTTCATATAACTTATGCATAATTTAATAAAATTCTACTTTTAAACAAATGGCAACTCCCTTTAAAATGTTTTCAAACTGCAACCTTCTTAAACCTCTTTCATCTGACACCCATATCTATTGTGATATACATTTCAGCATTACTTATTTCCCTAAATTCAAATTGAATTTGATTTTTTGAAACAGTAAAGTTGACCAGTAAAGCCTTTTCAAAACCATTTCGATTGATATCCATATTGTAATAATTTATTTCCCTTAATTGAATTTAATTGTTTAAGAGGTGGCAATCCTTTACATTTTCTAACCTAGATATTTATGAACCTTCTCCTCGCCGAGACAATCAGACCGCGGAACCATAGAGTTTATCGGTGACAAACTTTAAGCTACTTTGCTTTATATTACATACATATGAACGCACATTCATCTATAGAATAGATGTAGTCCACAACATACTAAAAATTAATAGATGTACCAAATAAACAACAGGGTTAAAGCTGGATTTGTATATAAAATGACTATGCAGGGACTTGTTTTGATTTAATTCAAAAGCAAACATAAGTATTGATTGCATATTATTTGCATATCTTTTGCGTATATTTTGCATATTTTTTCATATTTTCTGCATATACAAATTTTATAGAATTCCGATGTCTAGTAATAAGATAAAATAAAAAATAAAAAATACAAAAAAAAAAAATAAAAAAAAAACGCAATCGCTCCAACCGAGAATTGAACCTGGCAGCTACAGGCTTGTAGCCCGCAACACCCACTCGACACCCGACGCAATTTTTTGTTTGCTTACTTGTTCAGAAGCTAACAGCTGGCCGTTTTTAGCAGTGTTGTCATCGAAAATTCCCGGGTCCGAGTTAATTCCCAAAAATGTTTGCATTTGTTCGACTGCTTATGCGCATTTTAAAGAGGAAAACGTGTGAGTCAAAGCAAATAAAGGCTGCAAATGCAAATAATCGAGCCGGTTTGTCAACTGTATAACAGACGGCAGTCTTGCGGATTAACGAGCCGCAAGGTCGTGGGTTCCAGTCCCACGGTCAGTAAATTTTTCACTTATTTCGTTTCTATTAAACTTTTTATAAGTTATATATTTTCTAACCTTGCTTTCAGTTAGTTGTTGTTGACTTTCTAATAAAATTCAGCTCTAAAAAGTTAAATTAACTAATAGCAAAATAAAAAATGTGATATAAAATAAAGCAAATGAAAAAAATAAAGTAAAATCAAATGTATAAATCAAATAAAAAAAACTAAATAAATAATAATAAAAGCAAAAAATTTTTCCAATCGCTCCAACCGAGGATCGAACCCGGCAGCTACAGTCTTGTAGCATGCAACTCTCACCGCTCGGTTACCGCGGGCACCAAACTCACCTTCATTGTTTGCTTACTTGAACAAAAGACAATAGCTGGCCGTTTTTACCAGTGCTCTCATCGAAAACTCAAAATGCATGAGTTTAAAAAAATAAAGGCTAGTTATGCAAATAAGCGAGACCATTTGTCACCCGTATAAAATCCAGATATTCCTTTGTTTTCTTTTGTGGCACAATATGAAATTGGACTGCATCGATAGGGTAAATTAGATTTTGAACTTCGGGGATATTGGGATAGGATATACGCAAATTTATGTTTTTTGCACATCATAGTAGTAGGGGTATTCTAGCAGTCTTGCAAAGCCCTTGCACGGTGCAGGGATTGCACGGTTTGCAAAGCTGTTCCATTGGATTACCGGTTTTTACCGTGCAATCCTTGCACCGTGCAAGGGTCTTTGCAATTTAAATGGGATTTGTAGCACGCAAAGCTCACCACTCGGACCGCTTGTTTGCTTACTTGTACAAAAGATAACAGCTGGCCGTTTTTACCAGTGTTGTTATCCGTATAATACGGTTGGCAACCGTGCTCGATTATTTGCAAAAGCAGCCTTTATTTGCTTTGACTCATGCATTTGCCTCTTTAAAATGCGCATAAGCAGCCGAACAAATTCAAAAAAATTTTTAGGAATGAACTGGGATCCGGGGAATTTTCGATGACAATACTGATAAAAACATGCACAAGTAAGCAAGCAAAGCATCCGTTACTTGCGTCCGCGGTAGCCGAGTGGAGTGGGATGCTTTTTTTTTTGTTTTTATTTATATTTTTTAATATTTTTTTATTTTATTTGATTTTTATATTTAATTTTAATTTATTTTATTTCAGTTAATTTTTTTTGCTTTATTTTATATAACATTTTTTAATTTACTATTAGTTAACTAGCCAATGGCCGCTTACTTCGCGGCGCCTAATAAGAACTTTTGCGTTGGCCAATGCATGCATTGCATGCAAAAGAGCGTTTAAAAGCAAAAATAGTCTGTAAAGTCAAAATTTTTGGTTTAAGTTGAAATCACTAAGGCGCAGTAATGCGAATTAATACCGAGGTCGTGGGTTGGAGTCCCACGACCGGTAGGATTTCCATTTATTTATTTTTTATTAATTTTATTATTGGTTTTATTTATTTTTTTATGTAATTATAGTTGTTGTCGACTCTCTTTAGCAAATTTCAACTTTAAAAATTTTAAGGAAAATTTAATATCATATGAATAAAATATACTAAAAATATAAAGCAAAATTAAATTTATAAATAAAATAAAACCTTAAAAAATAATAAAAAATGAAAACTTTACAAGCGCTCCGACCGGGGATCGAACCTAAGACCCACCGGATTGTTGTGCGCGGTTTTTACAACTCGGATACCGCTGACATCGAACTCCGCTGCTTTATTTACATACTTGTACAAAAGACAACAGCGAACCGTTTTTTCTACTCTTTCTACTATATTTTATAGAGGGCCTTCTGCAATTGATAGTGACGGTCAGTGTTGCCAGGTCATTGAAGTGAGGTATCGTCAGTATGCCTTTCAAAAGTCTTTAGCTTGTAAAAGTCAACAACATATAAAAAATTTTAATAAACATGCCCAGGAAACTCTTTTGGTATTTTTTTTTTCATTTTGTTCTAGCTTCTGATTGCTATAGGTAAAAAATAAAAAATGAACTTTTTTACGAATTTTAAAAATACGCATTTCTTAAAAAAAAATAATAATTGCAATAAAATCACATTTTCATCTTTTTTTCAAACTGCAACTTTACGATGCGCATTTAGTTTTTATAAAGAACTTATTCATAATTGCTTTCGCTCAATAAAATATGCACAACGTCACAACAAATTACGACCGCCAAAAACTAAACCAAATAGTGATGGAACAAAAAATAAAACTACTTATCGATAACTACTATTAGTGCTGCCACATGATATAATTTCGATACGACAATTATGTATTAGCAGAAAAGGTAAACTCTCAATTTTTAGTTGTCTGCGTAACTATCTGCAAAGTTGAGAACCAGCCAAATTTGCACATAGAGAAAAATAGTCATTGGGTCAGGAAAATCGTCAAATCGTCATGGCAGTGAAAAATCTTCAAAATGACCACCAAATTATCAACCTGGCAACACTGATGACGATATGCATGTACATATCGTCACCTGCAATGCAAAAAGACGTAACAACATCGCGACTGAAATGGAAAAAGGCGTAACTAAAATATTTTTTTTCCTAAAATGATGTGGGGAGTTGTAATTCGATAATATCCATCATATAAATCAAAAAGTGAATTTTGATATTTTTATGGGTTATGACTTTTTGAATTTCAGGGATGTTGTTTGTTACGTCTTTTTGTATTTCAGGTGACGATATGTAAGTTTGCATATCGTTAGTATAGTAACGAAAGGCGTCACTCACATCGTCGCTGAAATACAAAACCGTAACTAGCTAAAAATCCAAAATTCACTTTTTGATTGATTATGACGCATTTCATCGAATTAAAAGTCCTCTCAGCCTTTTATGCAATACAAAATTTTAGGTAGTTGTGGCTTTTTTGCATATCAGCGCAATGTGAGATATGACCTTTCTATACTATACTAGTAACGATATAAACATATGCATGAGGATGTACATTAGAGCGGGTCGATTTGTAGGGGCCCAAAAAAATTAACAGAAGCACATCGCGATTATGATTGTTTGGGTCATTTCAAGCATTTGTGCCCAAGAAATCATAGGTCTAAAATGAATTTCGAGCCAGAGATTTTTTCTATCTAGTTTTTTTTTTCAAAAAGTGGCTCACCTGTTGAAACTGCTGTATTGAAAACTAGCCAAATGTGTATTTGGGGGTCTTTAAGGTCGAGGAATCCATTTCTGGCCTTATTTTTTCTTTTGAGGGCCGCCAGTGGTCGCTTCCGTACTTTTTTTTTTGATTTCAACGCCTTTTTTCACAAAATCGACAATATTGTTGCGAAAATTCACGAAATTTGACTTTCCCATAATGCAATTTAAATTTTTAAATAGCCGAAAATGTTCAGCGTTGCAATTTTTTTTAAATATTTTTTTTTCAGTTTACATATTAAACACTGTATGAAAATGAAAACGCATGCTGTCACACATGTCATTTGTCGTACAATATGTCGATAAACAGTATTACCAACATAATATTAAAAAAAAAATATGTTATACGTATTTAAAAACTGAAACAGAAATTTTTTGTTTTTTTTTTCATTTACTTTTAATATGTTTTTATCTTTTAAGTTGTATTTTTGAATAAAGAAAATTATATTAAAATAAGAAAACAAATTGTTTTGTAAAATTCAGAGAACAAATGAAAAACTGAATTTTTTGTCCTAAATTGAATAAAATCGATATAAGTTGTGCATGAATATAACTCTGACGGCCCTCAAAAGAAAAAATTAATGCCAGAAATGGATTCCTCGACCCCAAAAACCCCCAGATACACATTTTGGCTAGTTTTTAATACAGCTGTTTCAACAGGTGAGCCACTTTTTGGAAAACAAAACTAGATAGAAAAAATTGCTGGCTCGAAATTCATTTTTGACCTATGGTTTCTTGGGCAAAAAAGCTTGAAATAACAAAAATAACCATAATCGCGATGTGTCTTTGATGCAACATATTTGACACGCCCTAATGTACATATTGTATGTACATACGTATGTATATACGTATCTATAATGTAGATTCTACATACATACATACATTACTACCTACTAGCATCAGAAACATATTCAGCGTTTGCATGGTTTTAGTCGTTGTGCTTCATCGCCGCTGTGCCTTTGCGTTTACAAACACATTACAAATAAACAAACGGGCTTGCACAAATCGACTCCCTTATTTTTGCTGTTTCGCTTTACTTCAGCTTCGTATACACTACAATGGCTGGTGGCGTATTTATTTATATCTTTCATTCTGTTTTCGCTGTTTAAAATTTCTTTCAATGCTTAATGCTTTGTAATTTTCAGATGCTTTTTCGTTAAACGTTCGCCATAAATATGAGTTGGATTACAGACGCTTTCGGAAGTGTGTGTCTTCTGTTTGTGAACATTGGCACATTGAACATTGAATCGCTAGTTAGCAGTTAATTAGCAGATCTGCTCAGTGGCTGACGGTCACACTCTCCAGTCAATATATCCCACCCAGTAATTTGCTGGCGGGCGCGAGGCATACGTCGCTCTTGGTCTTCTGTTGCAGTGGCACCGGGCCATGACGCACAGTCGCTGCGCGGCATGCTTGTTCGCTCACTCCATCTCCCGGAGTGACGCGTACAGCGGTCGTGCCGAGATCGAGCGATGGGCCTCAGCGACGTCATTTCCAAAATTTCGGTTAAGTAACTTGTGGTAGCTTAGCTTCGGATTTGTGTAAATTTGCTGTTCAGAACACTTCCATTACCGTGGCATTGCCGAGCAATTTGCCCATCTTTTTTGATATTTACACAGATAAATTTGTTTTCAAATGTTTCTGGCTTTATATATATATTTATATTCTATTCAAAGAGTGGTTTCTAATTAATTAATCAAGAAGTTCTGCTGTTGCTAAGCATCGTTCTGGACGCCCCTCTAAGCTGGGTGACCGAGCAAAGCTGTTCATTATTAAAGAAGTTGAGCAAAATCCTCGACTTAAATCTTCCCAAATAGCAAAAGATGTTCAAGAAAGGTTCTATTTGCAGCGATGCAAAATTCTCAAAAAAAAAGCGGATATCATAGTCGAGTTGCCCGAAAGAAGCCTTGCATAATAATAATAGGCGTGTTTTATTTGACCAGAAAATTAAGCTATTAGCTTATTTTGTACGGAAGACTTAGCCAATAAGTTATGTTGGCTAAATCTTCCATACAAAATAAGCTAATAGCTTAAATTTCGCGTCAAATAAAACACGCCTAATAATAGATTGGCACTTACACATATGTATGTTAGTGTTTGGCCGAGCTCCTCCTTAGATTTGTGGCGTGCCCCTTGATGTTGTCACACAAAGAGGAGGGCCCTACAGTTTTACGCCGTCTCCGAACGGCGATTGTATTTTAATGAGAAGCTATTTTTCATGGCAGAAATACACTCGGCGGTTTGCCATTGCCTGTCGAGGGGCGACAGCTGTTAAGAAAAAACCTTTTTATACCCGAGCGCACTTGTGCACAAGGGTATATTAATTTTGTTTTTGTTGTTTGTAACAGCCAAAACGAATCGAGATAGATATAGACAAATGTATACATAAATGATCAGGATGAAAAAAGAAATCGATNATGGGCGTGGCACCGCCCACTTATGATCACATATAAGTATATCGGTAACCGTTCTACCAATTTGTACCAAACTCGGTATGGTTATTGTACTTGCCACGTGTAAGCAAAACGTTGAAAATTATTGAAATCGGACTAAAATAACGGACGATTCTCATATAACGGTAAATTTAAGAAATGCTTGAAACTTCAATATTTCGAAATTGAAGGACGCTAATTTACTCAAAATTGATACACCTCGGCTTACCATCTAGCGGAAGGTTTCGAAAGGGTGAAAAAACATATATTTAATACTTGCGCCGGGTATTTAATGTTCGGCTCCGCCCGAACTTAGACTTTCTTACTTGTTTCCTATGTTTTTTTGCGATGTTGCTTTGACCAGGGTTTGAACCCAGGCGCTGCGGAGTGGAAGCGCGCACTGCTTACCACTACACCACAGCGGAAGCCTTGCATATCGCTTGTAAATGGGCAGAAGCGAATTGCCTTTGCCAATGAGCACATTAATAAGTCACCAGAGTTTTGAGAAAAGGTTGTATTTTCTGATGAGACCAAATTTTAACAAGGTATAGGCTTAAATAAGGAAAACTTAGTGCCTACAGTGAATCACGGGGTGGTGTTGTGGCGTGGGGGGTGTATGTATGAGTGGTGACGTGGGTAACCTCGAATTTATTGACGGAATTATGGATAAGAGATTGTATCTTGATATTTTAAAGGCAAATTTAAAGCAAAGTGCTCAAAAACTTGGCTTGGAAAATGTGTTTCACTTTCAACAGGATAATGATCACACCGCAGAGACACGGTTGCCAACTTCTGCATTCTTGAAACCGGGACGCACAATAAGCCTGTTCGTTTGCTCGCCCTCAGGTGCTAAATTAGTATTTATTTGGTTGGTTCTCGGGCTGTTAAGAGCCACTTTGAGAGCGAGTAATATTTGCTTCTCACTTGCCCGAAGTCGGCCGGACTACTTTTAGAAAAACAAAACAGTGTAAAATTTCATACGTAAAAATTTTCATAAAACGAAGCTTCAATGATAATATTTCTAAATTACTTAAAACATATACTAAAGTTGGAATAAAAATCACATCAAATTATAAATTGCTATACACGTAGTATGTATGTACGCACATTGCCGCTTTAAATTATTGGCACAGGGAATTTTTCACAATGTATGCAACATTTTTTCGTAAAATTTCCCTAATTTTTTTTTGTTAAAATATTGTCCACATTAGAACAAAAAACATAAACAAATAGCTTAACTTCTTGCAAAACTTAAGAATATTCAATAAATTTGCATACAAGGTGGCATTTTAATATAACACTAGAGTGCCAGTTACTGTCGAAATTCGACAGTTTTTCTAGTTTTAGAAGCCTTGGGGAGGTTCTCTAACTTAACACGTAGCAAAACTTATACGGTAAAAATTAACTAACTGGAAAATCTTCTAAACTAACTAAACTTTTTTTTATCTGAGAAGGTCTTTGGAGGACTTCGGCAGGACTTGGAATTGCCCCAATACATTCAGGTTTATCGATAAATTTCAATGATTTGATACATATCGATAGTTCGATAAATGTCAAGAACACTAAAATTCGATAACTTAACAAAATTCATTTGCTCGACCAATTTAGATAACTGTGAAATTCGATGGCTCGATAATTTTCGGTAACTCAAAAATGTAAAAACTTTGGATACCTTTATAAATTTTTACTTTTGACATCTCCACATTTTTCGAAAACTATCTAAACATTTTGATAACTCATTACACTCTGTTAAGACGATTAAATTCGATAAGCAGTGATAAATCGATAAGCTTATATAACCTTGAAATTTCGATAAATCGATATATTTTTAAAGTTCCATAAACTTCGCTTCGTTGAACCAACCAATTTCAGTAGATCAATAATTATCGATAACTCTGTATGTTGAAAGAACTCCATGCATTACGATACCTCGATATATTTCGTTAAGTCTATAAATAATGATAATTCAATAAATATCGTTAACTTGATACATTTCTTTAACTTGACAAATTTCGTTAATCCCACACGTTTTTATAGCTCGATAACTATCCGTAAATTTGGTCGACTAAGTTTCTGTGTCTATAAATTTCGACAACTCAATAAACATTGATCAGTTTGAATAATTCGATACGTTGCGATAACTTAATGAGCATGGATAAATTTCGATAATTATAAACTTCAATGATTCGATAAATTTCAGTAACCTTTATGCCTGATTTTATTTCGATTCCTATCGGAAAATTTCACCCCCTCTGTTAACCTAATTGTTATGTATTTCTCATTANGCCCCAATACATTCAGGTTTATCGATAAATTTCAATGATTTGATACATATCGATAGTTCGATAAATGTCAAGAACACTAAAATTCGATAACTTAACAAAATTCATTTGCTCGACCAATTTAGATAACTGTGAAATTCGATGGCTCGATAATTTTCGGTAACTCAAAAATGTAAAAACTTTGGATACCTTTATAAATTTTTACTTTTGACATCTCCACATTTTTCGAAAACTATCTAAACATTTTGATAACTCATTACACTCTGTTAAGACGATTAAATTCGATAAGCAGTGATAAATCGATAAGCTTATATAACCTTGAAATTTCGATAAATCGATATATTTTTAAAGTTCCATAAACTTCGCTTCGTTGAACCAACCAATTTCAGTAGATCAATAATTATCGATAACTCTGTATGTTGAAAGAACTCCATGCATTACGATACCTCGATATATTTCGTTAAGTCTATAAATAATGATAATTCAATAAATATCGTTAACTTGATACATTTCTTTAACTTGACAAATTTCGTTAATCCCACACGTTTTTATAGCTCGATAACTATCCGTAAATTTGGTCGACTAAGTTTCTGTGTCTATAAATTTCGACAACTCAATAAACATTGATCAGTTTGAATAATTCGATACGTTGCGATAACTTAATGAGCATGGATAAATTTCGATAATTATAAACTTCAATGATTCGATAAATTTCAGTAACCTTTATGCCTGATTTTATTTCGATTCCTATCGGAAAATTTCACCCCCTCTGTTAACCTAATTGTTATGTATTTCTCATTATCAATTTTCGTCTTTATCTTCACTTTTGCCTTTTTTTGTCTTCATCGGTATCACTTGTTTCTTCATCTTCATATTTATCTTTATTTCAAAGTATAATTTCAAATACGAAGTAAAACAAAATGCGAAACAGCTTAAATTAAACAGGTTGCAAAAACAACCATACACAAGTATGGAAATTTTTAAACGACGATTTTCAACCAATTTCGAAACTATAAAAACTCTGCTCATCTACAGAAAATTACCTTTCCAACGGTGTTATTGGTTTTGAAATCGGTAACTTTACGTTGGTCTTCATCTTTGTTTTTATCTTTCACATCTTTGCTTATGTCCTTTTCATTTTCTTTTCACGTAGATGAGATGACGTGCGATGACGTGATAAGATGTGACGTGATTTTATGTGATGTGATAGGATGTCATGTCATGTGTTGGCATATCCTGTCATGTCATGTCATATGATGTCATATCATGTGATGCCACGTCATGTAATGCCATGTCATGTCATACGATGTCGTATCATGTGATGTCATGCCATATAATGTGATGTCATATCATATGATGTCATGACACGTGATATCGTGTGATGTGATATCATGTTATGTGATGTATTATCATGTGATGTCTCTTTATATCATGTGATAAAATGTGATGTGATGTCATGCTATGTGATCACATTCCGTGTTCCGATTAGTGTATCGATAACCCTGCTGATAACTGTGTCGATAAAAATACCGATAACAATATCCATAAACATATAGAAAAATGCGATTGTAAAATCGATTAATTCATCGATAAATATAACAATCATCAATAGCGATTATTGTACCTATCGTTAACATATAAATGACTAAATCGATAACAAAATCAATTGTTTAATCGATTATTATACCGATAACAATATCCATTATTGTATCGATAACAATATCGATTATTATATTGATTATTTTATCGATTACAATAGCGGGGATTTAATCAATAACAGTATCGATAACAATATCGATTATTTTATCGATAGCAATATCGATTATTATATCGATAAAAATATCCGGTTTTATATCGATAACAATATCGATCTTCATCCTCATCCTTTTCTTCATATTTATCTTTATTTTTGCATATTCCTCTTCACCTTTACCTTAAAGTGTTTAAATTTACTTTGATCTTCGTTTTTGCCTGTACCTCTAGGCATCTTTGTTTTTGTTTTTATTCTCAAACCGATAAACCGCTGAGAACCATTTCCATGTGCATTATTCCCTTTGAATTTGACAATCTACTCCCAACCAACCAATTCCAACCCTAATTCTTATGTATCTATCATTGTCTCCATTTTCGTCTTTATCTTCACTTTTGCCTTCTTTTTTTGACTTCATCGTTATCATTTATTTCTTCATCTTC
>NW_016157239.1:23719-54984 GCF_001687245.7 Rhagoletis zephyria
CACTTATGATCACATATAAGTATATCGGTAACCGTTCTACCAATTTGTACCAAACTCGGTGTGGTTATTGTACTTGCCACGTGTAAGCAAAACGTTGAAAATTATTGAAATCGGACTAAAATAACGGCCGCTTCTCATATAACGGTAAATTTCAGAAATGCTTGAAACTTCAATATTTCGAAATTGAAGGACGCTAATTTACTCAAAATTGATACACACCGGCTTACCATCTAGCGGAAGGTTTCGTAAAGGTGAAAAAACATATATATAATACTTGCGCCGGGTATTTAATGTTCGGCTCCGCCCGAACTTAGACTTTCTTACTTGTTTTACTTCAATGTTATCATTTATTTCTTCATCTTCATATTTATCTTTATTTCAAAGCTTAATTTCAAATCTGTAGTGAAACAACAGGCGAAACATGTCAAATTGAATTTGCTGCAGCAACATCTATACACAATTCGAAAATGTTTAGACGACGGAAAAATGCCTTTCCAACGGTGTTCTTGGTTTTGAAATCGGTTCGGTAGAATCGCCAAACGAACGGAGACAAAATTTATGTTAGCGTATTAATATATAGATATAGCATTTCAATATAATAAATTGTAGGCTGTGTATGTCGACTGGCGTGCAAAATCGCTTAAGCGGTTACAGCGCCATATAAGAAGAAAAAGTATGTCGCTTTCTGATTTTTATAGTAATCTTTTTATCTTTTTGTATGTATGTATGAATGTATGTATGTGTGAATGCTATGATTTCGTTACTTAGCCCGATCAGTCAAGACCAAAATCGACGTAAGAAGAAAAAAAATTCTCCTGTTTAGGTGAACACAAAATGAAAATTTTTCCCCAATTGCGATATGGGCAAGGTCCGCCATCTTGGATTTTGTGTTTTTTACGATTTGCGGGCGAATTTTGCATTTCTCGCGAAAAAAGGTGGAGAACAAATTTTTACACAATTCGATTCCCTACAATTTTCATGTGCCTATCATTTATTTAAACAATTGTTTATTGCTACACTGAGGGAAATAATGCATAGTAAAAATGAATACATTATATTTGATTATCGTTTAAAAATGTTCGTATTTAAAAATAATATTTTCTTACAAAATTTATTACGCACGTATTTGACTGTTCACATCTGAGTATGTATATGTAAGTGTACATACGCACCCCAAGCATGCAGAGCGCCACTCTGAGAGCGACGACAACACACACGTGCATACATAGCACGATTGAGAGAATACAAAGGTTGCGCCGATCTCGGACCGCTATTCCTCTCTTAACGAATTTGACAGAATCGTTGTTTGCATGACGTCACACTTGTGCAACTTGTTTACGTTTCCCTTGCAACATTTTTTCTTCTTCTTCCATTCTTGCTCACGTTTTGGCATTTCTCTCTCGCAATTGCACCAGTGTGACGTCACTCAAAAGTTATTCTCCAAAATCCTCTCTGATCGGCGCAATCTTGTATTCTATCATTCTTGCATACATAGTACAAATCGCGTGCGGTGGTGTTGATGGATATTCAATATTTGAAAGCAGATTTATACGCCTGGGTGTAGCTGAGTGCGCAAAGATGCTTGCCACAAGTTGTTGATATCCGGAAATGGTCGGGTTCGAATTCCACTGCAAGCAACATGCAAATTAAATTTTTTTTTTTAGTTTTTGTCTTGATTATTCACTTCGCGGCTGCTCTTTCAGTACGAACGCGGTCATTTTAATATGCGCGTAATTGAATTGAATATTTACCAATATACAGTTCTTTCATTAACGTTTATAGTAAGATCAATTACGTTTCTATTTGATTTTAATATTTTTTTCCCTCAGTGTAATAATACGCTAAAAATGCCAAAAATTAGGTAAGTGGCGCGGTTTTTTCGAATTTTGAGCAATTTCTCAAAACTTTTTTCCACTACACCTCAGCGGCCGGCCAATCATATCAAGTTACTTAAACTGAAATTTTCAAGCAGATGGCAACTCTCAATTTTTTCTTCGATATTCTAAGTTAGACCTCTAGCGATACATCGGTGAAAACTGAATTCGATTCCATGCATTAGTTTTCGAGTGATGCGCGGACATATATACAATATAATTTTAAAAATTTTTGATTTGACTTCTTTAGCTCTAATAAAGACCTCCTATATTAATTTTTCTTTAATATCTATAATGTACAGACATCAGCTAATACAATTTTATAATAAGTACAGATATAATTAAATAAAATTTTTCAAACACCCCTTCAGTTTGATACCCATATTGCAATATTCAATTTATCTTATAAATTAAATTAAATGAAAAATTTTAAACACGTGGCAACCCTCGAAGAATATTTACAGCTGTAAGCCCTTTTAAACCTCTTTCTTCTGACGCCCATATTGAAATATTCACTTTTTCTTATCAATTTATCTAACCCGAAATTTTCAAACAGGTGACAACTCTCTGTTTTTTTCCTTCTAGATTTTAAGTTAGACCTCTAGAAATACATCGGTGAAAACTGCATTCAATTCCATGCATTGGTTTTCGAGTGATGTGCGTGGAAACATACAAACAGACAGACATGTTTATAAATACAGTGCGTATATTGTATTGTGAGTATAACAACATGGTTCATATATTAAGAATATTGAGAGGGAATTGAATTCTCTATAAATTTGTTCTCTACCTTTTTTTTGAGAAATGCAAAGTTCGCGCGCAAATCGTAAAAACACAAAATCCAAGATGGCGGACACCTTCCATATCGCAATTGGGGGAAAAATTTTAATTTCGTGTTCACCTAAACTGGAGACAACAAACTGCGTCAAAAAATTTCTTCCTGGAGTTTTTTCGTTGAAAAAATCTAAAGTGATCGAGCTAACTGACGTACGCTGTGAAATCGGGGCGGGATATTTGGTGAACCGATCTAGCGTTATTGAGATTAAATACAAGTTTATATACCCGGCGCAGGTACCATATATCGTCGTTTCAACTTTCTCTAAATTACTTTTGCATGATAATCAGGACTGTTTTTCCTGATTCCAAACGTTTTCGATGATATGCTGAGTTAGATTCAATGATATAATTGAATCAAGTTTGGTAGAAATCGATAAAGTGGTTACAGAGGTATACCTACGGTGACCATCCGTCCTGTATTATACGGGACAGTCCCCTTTTTTTACCTTTTGTTCTGGTAATTTATTTATTATTATACGGGTCGCCAAATGTTCTGTATTCCTTTTCATGTCCTGTATTTGTCCCACATTCAGTGTTCGGCATTTCGATGATGTTGGTATATGATCGTAGTTTTCTCTATAAACAGTTATTAGCAGGGAACGGATTTTATGGAAATAGCTTTTTTCTGCTAAAGAGGTAGAGTGTATTCGATTAAAAATATCCACGATTTACCTTTCCCTGATTCCATATATAATTTTCAACGTTTTTCTTCTATGTGACAAGCACAATAACCACACCAAATTTGGTACAAATTGGTAGAACGGTTACCGATATACATATATGTGATCATAAGTGGGCGATGCCACGCCCATTTTCCAAAATTTTACCATAAACGTATTTCTTGGTAAAGAGTTATTGCAAGCATCAATTTTGAATAAATTAGCTTTAATATTTACTGATTTATCGCAGTTTTCGAATTTTTCTAACATACCGTTATATGGGATAAGGCATGGTTATTGACCGATTTTAAAAATTTTCGCTCATTTCGTATATTATACCAAGGTCAACAACTGTCTAAAACTTATTGTCAATATCAATTTTGAGNTTTGCTTTTATGTGGCAAGCACAATAACCATACCGAGTTTGGTTCAAATTGCTAGAACGGTTAGCGAGATACATATATGTGATCATAAGTGGGCGGTGCCACGCCCATTTTCCAAAATTTTATCATAAGCGTATTTCTTGGCAAAGAGTTGTCGCAAGCATCACTTTTGNATCAATTTTGAATAAATTAGCTTTAATATTTACTGATTTATCGCAGTTTTCGAATTTTTCTAACATACCGTTATATGGGATAAGGCATGGTTATTGACCGATTTTAAAAATTTTCGCTCATTTCGTATATTATACCAAGGTCAACAACTGTCTAAAACTTATTGTCAATATCAATTTTGAGTGAATAATCTTCAGTAGTTACTAAAATATCGCAATTTTCGTATTTCTGAAAATTACCGTTATATGGGAGGTAGGCGGTTTTATTGCCCGATTTTAAAAGTTTGCGGCCATTTCGTATACTATACCAAGGTCAACAACTGCGCCAAGTTTGGAAGAAATTGGTGCAGCGGTTACCAAGATATACATATGTAACCATAAAAAAATTTATAATATTCTTATTTTTCATCTAAAACTTACTGTAAATATCAATTTTGAGTGAATAATCTTCAGTAGTTACTAAAATATCGCAGTTTTCGTATTTCTAAAAAATGCCGTTATGTGGGAGGTAGGCGTGGTTATTGTCCGATTTCGCCCATTTTCAATACCAGCCGTCCTACGCCAGAAAGAAGTGTACGTACCAAGTTTCGTTACGATATCTCAATTCTTACTCGAGTTATCGTGTGCACAGACGGACGGACAGACGGACGGACGGACGAACAGACAGTCACCGTTTAATCGATTTATCTTTTCATTCATTTATATATACATTTGTCTATATCTATCTAGATTCGTTTTGCATGTTATAAACAACCGTTATGTGAACAAAGTTATAATACCCTTGTGCACAAGTGCGCTCGGGTATAAAAAGTGATTATAGCGAGGAAAAAATCTGATAATATAAAAGTTTCAAACGTTCCATATGTAAATTGAATTGATAAATAAAGAAGTAATAAGTAGTCATATGAAAATGTGCAAAGATTTTTCGTATGAAAAATTAGCAGGAAAGAGTGTTACACATACTTACACCATGTGTACCTGAAAATATCTCGAAAACGTATCCATAGAATAAAAAAATAACCCGATTTGCGGAATCAGCAAGCAATTCTATATAGAGGCGTGCGTTGAACATTTTTCCTGTAAACCAGTGTTATTTTAAAGTTTTGGTCTTTTCAAGTGCCTTTTCCTGCCTATTTCGCTATTTTATTTTGCCTTTTCCAGCTTATTACGTTATTTTATTTTGCCTTTTTTATAGGTTATATAGGTTAAACATACAGTGATCAAAATATAAATTAGGACTCGTCATTTTAGCAACGTTTTTTTTCTTTTGTTTATTTGATGTTTCTTATTTTTTATGGAAGTAAAGCTCTTTTCCTAACACCTAAACCATATAAATCCAAATTTCCGGCTTTGTGCGAAAAACTATCTGTAATCTAATGTTCCCTAAGTGTTTCATTATGAAATTGGCCATACGAAGAATAAAACAATTGTACCCAAATTTGAAAAAAAAAATAAAGAATATTTTAACTGCTTTATAAATAGAAAATTTGTATGAAAATTTCACTTTATAGAGCTCCTTCAATCTATTTAATTTTTTTTTAGATTTGATTTTTTTTGGATTATTGTTGATTTTTAATTTGCTATCCCAAAAAAATGTATATCAAATAAAATCCTCTTTGAGGTAGACATTTCGAGTGACGAAAGCTGAACTAGAAACACAAATTTATGATGTTAATTTCGTGACGAAAATTATACGCACTTTTTTAACTGCCCTGGAAGCTGACGCAAAATAATTTTATTTATTCGGTACGTTGCAAAGTTCTGTCTACTCTATACCTGGCGCAAGTATTAAATATATGTTTTTCACCTTTCCGAAAACTACCGCTACATGCACACCCACTCGTGAGGATCAGGTAAAGATTTAGGACGCCATTGTGGAGGAGATGGGTGAGGGTTGGAGGTCAATACTCCAATTCGACGGCATCCACTTTCGGCCAGGCTTTATACTGATCGACTGCTTGGGTGCAGAATCAGCCAAATGGCTACGCTTAATTGTTCCAAAACTGCCTGGTTGGGAGGGTGCGGAACTGACTACGTGCGATGGGGACAACATACCCAGGGTGCACGTGATCACTACGTACCTACCAAAAGCTGCAGGAGTGGGCACGCAGAAACTACTGAACCTCATTATAGCTCAAAATGAGGGAATGTATACCGACCTATGGAAGGTATACAGGAGCAATGATGAGAAGACGGGTAAACTGCTGACGATCGGGATAAACGACCGGTCGTTGGAAGCATCAAGAAGAAAAACTGTATCCTACGATACAGGTTTGGTAGTGTTCCAGTGCATGTGCACAAGGGCAGGGAACAGAAGGCGAAGGTGACCAAGCGAAATACTCCACCGGGTGTTCCTGGAATACCGGAGCAGGTGGCTGAGCTGGTTGCTGTGGAAGCAGCCAGAAGCGCGGTAGTAGAGGAAGTTAGTATTCTACCTCACGAGATAGAGGGTATCGACGACTTTGACCTCGGCTCAATGACCATTTGTGCTGATCACGACTCGGAGAGAGCCACGTTGTCAGAGTTTGACGAAACCCTGACAACGGATGAAGAAGAAGAACGCCATTAGCTGCGACGATGACCAGCACTAAGGCTGCACAAATAAACCTACACCATGCGAAGGCCGCGTCTGCGGTTATCGCTAGGTCTACACTGGGAATAGTGCTGGTACAAGAACCCTGGGTCGTCAGGGGCCAAATAAGACCAACCAAAGAAGTGAGTACCTTCTTGAATTTATCCTTAGAAATAAATTAGGAATCTTTAATGTTGGGAATATACCAACATTTGTGACCCGTGCGAGGGAAGAGGTCCTAGACATAACCATAGAAAATACTCCAACGAAAGCGCTGGTGAAAGAATGGAGAGTATCCAATGAACCCTTCATGTCAGATCATAGAATAATTAGGTTTGACATTGAAGCAACCGCTCCTATACATAGAGTTTTGAGGAATCCCAGGAAGACAAACTGGGAGAAGTTCAAAGGCAACCTGAGGCTGAACGAAGCCCAACCTGGGCTGGGTCAGAAGATCAGAAACGAAACAGAACTGGAATTTGCTATAGAGCGCTTTAATAAATTGCTCATTGACGCATATGAAGACAGTTGTCCTATAAGCAAGGTACGTTCCTCCAGGGATGTACCCTGGTTGAACAACAGCTTAAGTAAACTTAGAACCAAAGTTCGGAAATTGTTCAATCGAGCAAAATGAACCGGGGAATGGTCAGAATACAGAAACAATTTAACTCTGTACAACAAATAAATAAGGGAATCTAAACGTTTGAGCTTTAGGAACTTTCGTGAAAGCATAGAAGATACTACGGAGGCTACAAGACTCTATAAGATAATCCGCAAGTCTACCGAAGAGTGATGGGAGTTTCACTGGGAGTGAGGAAGAGAAGATCAAACTTCTCATAGATACTCACTTCCCAGGATCTACATCTTATTTCGAAACAGATTGGACTGAGCATAGTAGTAAAATAAGCAGAGAAAACTGGTTAGTGGCTAAGGATATATGCTCTGAGTACCGACTCAGGTGGGCGGTGAACACCTTCAAACCACTGAAGTCGCCGGGAGCGGATGGAATATTCCCTGGCATGCTACAGCAGGGCTTAGAATGCGTGATTGGACCGCTATTAAAAATAGTTAGAAGCAGCATAGGGTTATATACCAGATGCGTGGAGAAGAGCAAAGGTTGTTTTAATCCCGAAGGTTGGAAAGAAGGAGCCATTTCATCCAAAATCCTTCAGGCCGATCTGCCTTACCTCATTTGTACTAAAAGCTATAGAAAAGGTAATAGATAACTATGTAAGGACTACGGTCCTATTGAAATATCCGCTGAATTCGCGCCAGCATGCATATATGGCGGGCCGCTCAACTGAAACCGCCCTATACAGCGCGTACAAGTGCACTTCAAGATAGCATTGAAAATAAGGAGACTGCTATGCTCCAAGAGCTAACAGATACTGGGCACACTTTCCAGGGGTACGCCGACGATATTGTAATAATATGCAGGGGAAAATTCGAAAACACACCTAGAATCCAGGTAGGGCTAAGCGTAACCAAAAAATGGTGCGCTAAAGTGGGGCTGAAGGTAAATCCAGCAAAAACCAGTATAGTACCATTCTCAAGGAAATACAAACTTGATAGCCTAAAGGCTATAAGGCTAGATGGGCCAACATTATGTACCAAAAAGAGGTTAAATTCCTAGGAGTAATACAAAAACTACTCTGGAAAGCACACGTAGAAGAAACTGCGAAGAAAGCTGTAAGATCATTTATGACGTGTAGGTCCATGGCAGGAAAGAGTTGGGGCTGCACACCAAAGATACTGAGATGAATCTACACGACAATAGTACGACCCATGATAGCTTATGGAGCCATCGCTTGGGCCGATAGAAATTCACAACTTGGAACAATCAAAGTGCTCTCCAAAATACAAAGGCTGGCATGCGTATACATAACGGGAGCTATGAGAACCTGTCCAACCGCATCCTTGGAGGTTCTCTTAGATCTTACCCCTCTTCATATTCACATACAGACTCAGGCGAGAAGAGCTTTACTACGGATGACTGGTACCAATATCGGGGCAGCAGGTTGTCTTGGTCGTGGGAAGTTGGATATTCTTACGAATAAATTCCCGAGGGAACCATGCATCCGAGGTTCAGCTTTACAAAGAGGTTTAAAACTGATCTGAGTAATAAGAAGAGCTGGGCAGGCATATCCGAGACATATCGGATAAACCAAAATACTATTATCTGGTACACTGATGGCTCTTTGACCGACGAGGGTACCGGGGTAGGGGTAGTTGGACCAAGGTTAAGATACTCGGCACCCATGAGAAAACATACGTCTATTTTCCAGGCTGAAGCATACGCCATAGAAAGATGTGCGGACTTCAATATCAAACGAAACTACCGAAATCAGAACATTGCGATCTTGACTGACAGCCAAGCGGCTATCAAGGCCCTCAGATCTCACCAGGTAACATCTAAACTGGTGATGGAGTGCCTCAACAAGCTGAATACTATTGGTCTGACCAATCAGGTGTGGGTGCTCTCGATTCCAGGACATATTGGTAATAAAGGAAACGAGATTGCCGATAAACTAGCGAAGAAAGGTGCATCAACCCCTTTCACCGGCCGAGAGCCCTTCTGCGGCTTCGGAAAAGGGGCTCTCTCTGAATTTGTTCGGCTAGAGGAGGAGACTCAGAGAAATCGCTACTGTGATAATCTACCAGGTCTAGAGCAGTCCAAAGCACTTTTAGGAACATATAACGTAAAACGCTTTAAGGAATGTATGAGCTTATCAAAGAATAACTTGAGAATTGTTACAGGAATTTTAATAGGACACTGCAGGCTGAACTATCACCTGACTAAACTGGGAGTGATGCAACTGCATGAGTGATGCAGATTTTGCAGGACGGAAAACGAGACTGCATAGCATATCTTAGAATAACGTCCTACCCTGATACATAAACGCAAAAGACACCTGGGTGAACATCTGATAACCAAAGGCGAAGTTAAATCCGTAGATTTAGGTTCCATACTAAAGTTTCTCTCGGATACAGGATCTTAAGGTCGCAGTGCTCTATCCCCCAAAAATAATAATAACAACGGTAAGCTGGGGTGGTTTTACACCTATTTTAAACATCTTCGATAGAACGCTCAGTTAGACATAATGAGATAAACTTATACATCTAATCATATGTGGGCGGTATCATGCCCATTTTCCAAAGTTCCAAATAATGTTACTTCTTTTCAGGGGATTGTTGTTAGTATAAATTATTAGTGAATTAGCGTAATTAAATTTCGAAATATAGAAGTTCCAAGCATTTCTGAAATTTACAGTTTTATGAAAAGTGGCCGTAATTTTAGTCCGATTTCAATAATTTTCAACGTGTTGCTTTTAGGTAGCAAGCACAATAACCATACCGAGTTCGGTACAAATTGGTAGAACGGTTTCGAAATGGATATATGTGATCATACGTGGGCGTTGCCACGCCCATTTTCCAAAATCTTATCACAAACGTATTTCTTGGTGAAGGATTGTTGCAAGCATCAATTTTGAATAAATTAGCTTCACTATTTACTGATTTATCGAAGATTTCGTATTTTTCTAAAGTACCGTTATATGGGATGTGGGCGTGGTTATTGTCCGATTTCGTATGCTGTACCAAGGCCGACAACTGTACCAAGTTTGGGAGAAATTGGTGGAGCGGTTACCAAGATATACACATGCAACCTAAGTGGGCGTAGCTACGCCCATTTTCAAAAATTTATAATATTCTTATTTTTCGTCTGAAAATTATTGTAAATATCAATTTTGAGTGAATAGTCTTCAGTAGTTACTAAAATATCACAGTTTTCGTATTTATGAAAACTACCGTTATATTGGAGATAGGCGTGGTTATTGTCCGATTTTGCCTATTTTCAACTCCATCCATCCTACACCCGAAAGAAGTACACGTACCAAGTTTCGTTAAAATCTAAATTTTTACTCGAGTTATTTCATTTCATTTATTATAAAATATAACATTAGCACAATAAGATCCCAATGATCTTTTATAGTACAACTGTAACTTATAATAAAGAATTAAAATATGTTAATGTTTAAAATTAAGTAATATATAAGTCAAAAACAGGAACAACAAAAACTTACAAAACTGTAGATAATCACAGGTGGAGCATAAGGAAAAGCATAAGAATAATGTATTGATTACCCTATACCTAACTAGTAGATAGCGAGACTCAGAGTATAATTTTGGATATGAAATAGCATTTTAACGAAAATAAGAATACAAAACACTCTTAAAGTTGCTTATGTTCAGACTATTACGAATATGAGATGGAATCGAGTTCCAGGTGCGAATAGCATTAACACAAAATAGTCTTGCAGATGTTAGATAATTATAGTTGGGCACGATCAATTCCGTTAGGCGCGCAGATTTCGGGAAAGACAATTTTTCAAACAGATAGCTAGGTTCCTTATCCATCATAAGGCGAAATAGAAAAATGCAATTTCTAGCCTTCAAGTATTCAAAAATACTGCATCCCAAGAGCAGTGATTTCCATTCAGATATATGATCGTATTTCGCCAACCCAAAAACATACCCGGTAACGTGATTGAATACCACATCAATTTTATGAGCAGATTGTGAGTCCAGCTTACTGTAGATTAATTCCGAGTAACATATTATAGGCAATATTAATTGAATGGCGAGTTTACGCCTAATGCACACCGGTGTAAAAGTAGCAGACATTCTTAAATTCCGCAGAGTATAATATACTTTGCCGACAACGGAATTAATATGATCAATGCAGGTTAAACTAGTGTTTATAACAAAACCTAGGTTAGTTACTTTTGACACAAACTTAAGGGACTTATCACCAATGTACAGAGAAGGCATCACATTACAATTAATATTTCTTTTACATACTGGTAAAACAAATGACTTTTCACTATTAAGACATAGACCGTTTCTCACAGACCATGAGGATATAGACGACAAATCACTATTGAAATCCGCGCACAAATTAACCACGTCGTCATGAGCCCCTGACAAATAAATTTGAATATCATCCGCATAAGCATGTATTTTTGCATGTTGACAAGTATTAAATATGTCATTAATGAACATGCTAAATAGTAATGGTCCCATAATAGAGCCTTGGGGTACACCCGTTGTTAGCGGTCTAAGTTCGGATACTTCATAACCAATTTTTACTCTCTGAGCTCTTCCGGACAAGTAGCTTGTCATTAATCGGACAGCAAGTTCACTAAACCCAAAGTAATTCATAAGTTTAGAGCAAAGTAGGTCATGGCTAACTGAGTCAAAAGCTTTGGAAAAGTCTAAAAGGCATAATAGTGTCAAATTGTTTTTATCAAAGGATATCCGTATGTCGTCAAGTATTTTAATCATAGCTGTGGAGCAGCTGTGTTTAGCTCTAAACCCTGACTGAGATGGAGACAGTAACCTGAATTTATTGAGATATATTTGTTCAGACATTAAGGACTCAAGTACTTTAGACAA
Source organism: Rhagoletis zephyria (assembly GCF_001687245.7). NCBI lineage: Eukaryota > Metazoa > Arthropoda > Insecta > Diptera > Tephritidae > Rhagoletis > Rhagoletis zephyria. Next base: position 35,669 of record NW_016157239.1, read on the forward strand.
GACAGGCAAGATACTAATTGGACGGAAGTCACAAGGACTACATGCAGATTTATTTTTAGCGACTGGAACCACTGTTGCAATCTTCCAAGCATCAGGGAAGCATGAGGTTGTAAAACAATGGTTAATGATGTGAGTCAATGTAGGTAAGATGAGCGGCAAGATTACTTTAACAAACCTTAATGGAATTCCGTCTTCACCAATTGCGTTGGATCGTATTTTGTTAGTACATCTAACTACATCAAACTCGGATACACCACTAAACTCAAACATTTCAGAATTCGGTGTAAGGGAGCACGAGAAAGGGGGCTGTGGAGAAGGTAAGCAGGAGGAAGTACGATTAATGAAGAAATCATTGAGAGCATCAGGCTCGAGTAGGCAATTTGTGCTGTCACCAGTGTTGCCGCGAAACGTTTTTAGTGGTAGCTAAATTCCAGCTAAAAAAGGGCTAAAAATCGTCGTTGTGGCTAAAAATGGTAGCTAAACTTTTTTACCTACATCTTATATATAAAAATAAGTGCACGTTTTTGGTGTGACCTCATAACTTGACAACAGCTTCACCGAATTCAACCAAATTTATGTGGCATATTCGATTTATCATGCAGATGGTTTATGCGAAGTTTTCCCGAATTCGGAAGAGGGGGCGTGGCACCACCCATACTAACTAAAATATAAAAATAAGTGAACGTTTCGGCTTCACCGAATTCAACCAAATTTATGCGGCATATTCGGGCCGTCATGCAGATATTTTATGTGGAGTTTGCCCAAATTTGGAAAAGGGGCGTGGCATATGTTTGTATCTTATTTATACAAATAAGTACACGTTTTTGGTGTGAGCTTATAACTTGAGAACGGCTTCACCGAATTCAACCAAATTTATACGGCATATCAGGCTATCATGCAGATGGTTTATGTGAAGTTTGCCCGAATTCGTAAAAGGGGGTGTGGCACCTTCCATACTAACTAAAATTTTTTTGTTGTATATCTCTTGAAATATTTGTGGTAGAGTACTGGAAGTTGGTATAGAGGTATACTCATGGATAAAAATGGGCGGTATTGGAGAAGAGGGCGTGGCACCTCACGTCTTATATATAAAGAATAAGTGCAAGATTTCAACCAAATTNATACTCATGGATAAAAATGGGCGGTATTGGAAAAGAGGGCGTGGCACCTCACATCTTATATATAAAGAATAAGTGCAAGATTTCAACCAAATTTATACGGCATAGTCGGGCTATTATGCAGATGGTTTGTGTTAAGTTTCCCCGAATTCGGAAAAGGGGGCGTGGCACCACCTATACTAACAAAAATTTTCATCTGGTATATCTCTTGAAATATTTGTGGTAGATTACTGGAATTGGCCTGTTCAAGAGTTAGCATTCCAAATTGTTTCCAAATTTATTCATACCCAAGATGGAAAAACAAAAAATGTTGTATATCCAAATGTGTTGGATTAAGATTTAAAATAAAGAATCAAAAATTTTGAAATAAAACAAATGATAAATTTTCATATAGAAAAATTCCAGGACTTTTCATTCGTTTTTCAATATTTGGTGTAGAGAAGCACACCGGGGTACTGCTAGTATAAATATGTAAGTATACACGCAAACATTTTCTATAATTACTGGTATAGAAAAACAATGAACTCTGAAAAGAATTACTATTTTATTCAACAAAAAAACTTTTTGTGTAACACATAAAGCATATTAAGGGCCACCAACTTACCTATTTTAAAGTATAGTTAAATCGTTAATGGATAAGATAACGGCCCAGAAACGTAAGGAACATACATAGACATATGTTTACTTGCCTTAAAGGAAATGCGTTCGCTTTATGAGCGAAGAGTTAAATTCATGAAAATCATAAACAAAATTTTAATGTCAATGATGAATAAATTTTGAAAAGGGCTAAAAAAAAGGCTAGGGGCAATTTCAAATTTTTGTCGCCAAAAAAAGAATTTGGTAGCCAAATTTAGCCACCGAAGGTCTAAAACGGCAACACTGGCTCTCACTAATATGTACTCGGAGACTTTTCAAGTTTTTCCAAAGAACATTATTGGGCAGTGATGGATCCAACTTCTTATCGTGTGCGCAGACGGACGGAAAGACTGTCACCGCTTAATCGATTTGTTTTTTCATTCTGATCATTTAAGTATACATTTGTCTATATCTATCTCGATTCGTTTTGCCTGTTACAAACAACCGTTATGTGAACAAATTTATAATACCTTTGTGCGCAAGTGCGCTCGGATATAAAACCAAAACTTTAGCAACGTTTCGTATGAATAAAACCATTTTGCGTCAGTTTCCAGGGTAGTTTAAAATTGCGTACAATTTTCGTCACGAAATTAACATCATAAATTTGTGTTTCTAGTTCAGCTTTCGTCACTCGAAATATTTACCTCAAAGAGATGTTTTATTTGATACATACATGCTTACGTATGCACGACACTCTGTGCGTAATAGGGAATTTTCATGAGGCGATTTTTCAGGCAACTTTTTGTTGAAAGCAACAATCGCCTGGTGTAAACGGCCTTTCAACTAATCGCTTTGAATGCAGTTGGTCGGCTGCCTACTTTCGTTCAACTTTTGATTCAACTAATTGCATGTGACTGTTGAATCATGTAAATTCCCTATAATGCTTCTCAAGCATTGATTTTGGCTATATGTTATTAAAGCTTGACGCTTTGACGGCCGCATAGCTGTATTGAATGAAATAAAAAATATAAAAAGCATGTTTAGTAAAACTAACCCACTAAAAATTCAACTAAAACAATCATAAGTTAGGAAGTAATCGTACATATAGAAGTAAGCTAATAATAGCTCATTTCCTAAACATAGTTTGCAGTTTGGTGGGCGTTGTTTTCTTTGCAATCACCTTACAGTTTTACCATCAGCTGTTCGAATTGCATTAGAAAGGCAAATTAGTGCAAAAAATATCTAAAAATAAAATAGCTAAACAAGAAATGCTTAACATTCAAATGTGGAGTTTAGGGTATATAACCACAAGCCAACTTTGAAATAATCACAGTTCGCTAAGATCTATCACAATATCCCAACTTGTAAACTAGCTTGGAACCATGGCCTTTAAGGTAAGTTTGATCCTCATTTTTCCTATGTCACATCCTTATTTTCCTTCTTTTTTACAGATTTTCGTTGCACTCACTTGTTGCCTTGCACTGTGCGTGGTTGGCACTGTGTCATACGGAGGTCACCACGACCATGGCGGTCACCATGACTTAGGTGGACATGAACACGGTGGCCATGGACATGACAGTGGCGGCTCCAGTCACGCTTCTGTTCATCTAGTTTCACACGACGATCATCATGATCATCATGGACATGGGCATGGTCATGGACATGGACACGGAGATGGTCATGATTCACATGCTGAGTATCATTTTTCTTATGGCGTCAAGGATAAGAAAACAGGTGACATCAAGGGACACAGCGAACATCGAGATGGCCACAAGGTATCCGGTCACTACGAGTTGATCGATGCGGATGGTCATAAGCGAACTGTCCACTATACAGCTGACAAACACAGCGGTTTCCACGCTGAAGTGCACCGTGAACCCACACACCATCATGTAGCCGACCACGGTCACACCAGCTACCACGGTGGACACGCTGAGGTCGAACAACACGAAGGCGGGCATGGAGGACATGACGGCGGCCATGGTCATGGAGATGGACACGGGCATGGTCACGGACACGGTCACGGACATGGTCACGGACATGGTGATGGACACGGCAGCCATTCAAGTGGCTTTTCCATCAAACAAGAACATGGTGTGGCTTTCCATCACGGCGGTCACGGACACGGTGGTCACGGAGGTCATCACTAAAAATGTGTATTACTTAATTACTTATTATTAACATCGATGGAAACGTGACTTGGACTACAAATTTACAACGTATCAATTTTATTATAACTTTTTTAGTTTTACTTTAATCACATTAAATATGTTTCTTATATAAATAAAGCAGTACTAGCGTACCCGGCGAACTTCGTCTCGCCCAAAATTAATTTTTCGTTAGAACATTTTGGCACAGCACTTTCACCAAAAATTCACTTAACGACTTCCAGTGGCTCATTTAACTGCTCTGATTATGGTTTTGTGGTCGTCAGAAGGCATATCTTCTGCCATTTGAAATAACCTAACCAAAGCGTTGTGTGTGACGAAGTTGCGACCATGAAAGTGAACTTTTTATTTTGACTAATAACTTCTTTATTACTTCACCTTTTGCAATAGCTACCTAGTACGGCGTAGCTCAACCAATTACCTTATAAAAATTAGTTTATTTCTAGTAATTATCAAGATATAGAGAGTTAAAATATTTTTCAGATTTATAGATTTAAAATGTAAAATATGCCCTTTTTTCAAGCTCACACTCAAGAGTGTGCGTACGCAAAGCATTCGCATTTGAACGAGATGTGTTGACAGATTAGGGATGGTAAAGTTGACTTCGAGTTTCGACCAAAATCGACATTTTACTCCTGAAAGTCGAATTTTAGTGATCGACTTTCACTCTTGTCGTCTCTCAAATTTAGACTTTTCTTCTAACAAAGGCGCGTAGTGCTGTTTGGTCTTATTAAAAAAATGCCAATAAAACTATAGTAAAATGTGAAAAGTGCGGTAGAGAAATGAATTTTAATAACAGTACAACACCATTGTCAAATAATTCAAGAGCAGCGCTTAAAATTATTATACGATTTTAAAAATAATGCGACCTTCTTCTGTAGATGAAATTAATACATTTATCTCCAAAATCTCATTTTACCAATCCGAAAGATACAAAATTTTAATAACCGATCAGAATGTTGCTGGTGGAATTCCAGTTGAGATGCGACATAAGTCGTGTGGATAACCCCAATCCTACTGGGCTACTTTAAGTGGAGAATAACCCTATGTTTATAAAAAATTATAAAAAATTTCTACCAATACTCGCCACCTCTGTTCCATGGGAAAGGGTTTTCTGTCAAACTAGTCTTATAGCAACGAAGCTTAGAAATCGCATTCCCGGAAAGCACTTAGACCAACTTGCATTTATGAGTAATTTGAACGCGCTATGATTCCATCAGTTTTACTTTAAAATTTATATTAAAGTGCACATTTGAAAAAAACCATTTTATCACTATCGTAATTTACGGCTGATTCTTAATATGTGAGCAAATCAGAGGCTCCCTAAAATTGTATTGTAAATTGGAGGTAAAATAATAAGGAATGTTCTCGCATGGTAAAAGATTTCAAAAAAGTGGTTCGCAATTACCTAATATCGATTCAAGAAACTTTTTAGATTTTTTTTTTAATTCTTTTGATTTTTTATTTAATTATTGTTCAAAAATATCAGATTTTAAAAACCCTCGCAACCAACATTAACTGGAACAATCCTATAGTGTGTGGTTGTCTTTACCCAGCATTGAATTTCACTAAATTACAGATTATTCTAAAGACCACCTGTAAATCATGATATTTTTGGCATATTCTGACACTTCTGTTNCCCTGAAAATTTCATTGAAATCGGGCAAGCCGTCTAGGAGGAGTATGCGAACAGGAAGTTTTGCCACTTAATTTTATATATATAGATGTATGACTTAATTGAAGAGTATAGTAAACTTTTTTTATTAAAAAGTCGAAAAAAGTCCACTTTTCTTCATTGAGCAGTCGACTTTGAAAGTCGAACAACCCTATGACAGATTTGTGTGAGCGTGCATAAGAATACAAATCGAATTCTTTGGCTTTATGAATGGTCACGTTCACGCTCGCATTGAACTGTATAGCGAGCTTTAATCTCACAACGCTGATCAATTTCGATATCAGAGTTGCCAATGAAATAAATTTGAATAACTTTTTTTCTCTACATTCACTGTATGGAACAATGATCTGGTTCGATAGTGAATCTGTATAGATAAAACTTATTTGAGTTAAAATCCTATAACTCATTGATTTGTGTCCATTTATTAAGAATTGTCCTTATTCTGGTAATTCGCATACAAAAATTAGCTCATGGATTATGAAGGTAATTTGAATTTAAACCCTGCGGAAGTCAATCCTGTTGTCTCCGAACGAAAGTTTTACGCGTTGTAAATTAGCAAATCACATCAGCTGGATCAAGCTTTAAACACAGAAGTTCGCCATACTCAACAGCTGAGTACGAAAACAACAAGTACGAAAAGTTTGTGTTCCCTTTCTCATAATGTTCCTGAGCGCTAACAATACACTATCAGAGTTGCCATAAGTCAAGATTTATCTTGCAAATTAAGATTTTTTGTGCTGTTTTTTATTAAAAATCTTAAAAAAAGATTTTTAAAAAAGCTAAATTTTACACTGAGAATATCTTCAGCATGAAGATTTTTGTGTATGATGTAAGATTTTTGAAGTTAAAGTTAAAATTGTTAACTTATTTATATTATCCTTGCTACACCATTGTAAGCAGCAAATAAAGGAAGAAGAAACATGAAATACGAAATCCCCTACAATATTATCTTCCTTCTTTTCTCGCACAGTAAAATATATACTCTAGTGCAGAGCTAGAGAGTGGAGGAAAAGAACAAACGGTCTTTTGTATCCCCTCTAGTTTAAATGACAACATGACAACAATTTCAAGTAAACAGCCATTTAAGAAATATTTGCTGATGGGTCTACATGGATAAATGTACATATAATGAGAAAAAAAGGAGCGGTAAGCTTTATAAAACAACGTCCATGTAAAAATATCAATAAAAAATCGAATTAAAAAGCTCAAAATTGTTATGGAACTTTGTCGAATTTTCTGAACTTTTATTTAAAAATTGAGGTTTGGACTTGCGATACCACCTTTCCGATAAAAAGGAATTATCGAAATCCAAAGTTATGCGGTAACATATATACATAAAAAACAAATATTCGCACGAATTGATAAACTCCTCCTTCTTTGAAATCGGTTAAAATTTGCAAAATGTCGCGTCCCTGTTTATATTTTCGCCAGTGTATATATACATATGTAAACTGTGCTACAAATTTTGTGATGACATGAGGCAATATTCATTTTAAGTTTAAGTTGTTATAAAACGGACTTTATAAATTGAAATTGGTAATTTTTTCAACCAGCATAATAAGGGCTGTTTACAGCCGTAAAGCCAATATCGAATTTTGTGTTTCTTTTTAGGTACTTTTAAATGAAGATTATTTGGGATCAAAAATATTTTTTTTTAGCTTTAAAATCTTATTTGCACTGCTAATCGCCACTCTTTGTAAATTGCGGTTGCGTGAGCCAATGTTTCATATTCTGATCGGCAAATGGTTTACGAACACTGAAAGCGCAATGTCGAAGAATTCTAACTATCTTTGAAGCAATGGAAAGATATACCTAAATAAAATTCGCCCGAAATTTTTTCATCCGCCCGCACTATGGGTCAGAACTCAATTTTAGTGCGACTTAATTCAAATTTCTGACATAAGCAAAAACAATAAACCACCACTCATATTTACAGTAAAATATGTGAGTCATGACAAAACAAGAAAATTATCCTGAAATTATGGGTATTTTTAACGTATGACGTTACCAAAGTAAGAAAATATTAAAAAAAAATTTTCGATAAAATAAAGTCCTCTGATCAAACGTGCATATCTTGGAGTTTATAATCTCATTTACTTTCAGCTACCCTTTATGCTTTTATTTGTTTTTCTATATTACGTTTATAAGCGAAAAGGGGAATTAAAGATAATTTACTTTAAGTTACATCTCGTTTAAAAGGAAAGATTTTATTTATTAAAAAACATTTTCACCGAAGATTTAAAAAAAGTGCATAAGTTAGTTGGCCAAATTTTCATGCAAATGTACATACATTTTGGATGGTTTACATTATTATGATAATATATGTATGTATTTTCGACTGCACTAACGACTTGTACAGAAGTTTGTATTAGGTACATATCTTATTTTTCAACTAAATTAAAAGATCTTGTCCAATAAAGGTTGCCAGCTTTTTATAATTACCTAAGAAGTACATAAGTTACTTCCTAATATTCAATTTCAATTTATTTATATATATATATATATAATATATTTATTTATACAGATTTCTTACCCACGGATCAGAGGTTATAAAGCATGCAATTTTACCTATCGGTCATCTAAGAAAAGGAAGCACAAGAAGCAAAAAATAAGGATTTTAAATTCATAAGAGAACACAGAAGTAGAAAAGATAGTGCAAAACATACTAATGTCGATATTTTAAACTAATTTTTGCTATCATCAGATCCTATAATAGCTGAATTAAGTTTACAAAGAAAATGCAGTAAAAAGAAAAAAAACTGGAGCCAGATGCGATGAATCTGCTTAAAGCGCCACACACTGAATTACTTAATGAAATTTATAGGACAAACTAGTATCGCTACTGACTCCAGGTTTTTTCTCAAACTATGTACATATCTTTTATGAACTTCAGATTTCATCGTGTTATAAAATAGTCCCCTGAACTGTTTTTACTTCTATCTTCCCTTATTAATATAAAGAACTTTTATTTTGCTCTTGAGCTACTCTCTTAGTAGCCGAACAGAATTTAAGGTTATGGTTTTATAAGTCTTCGATCTACAAAAATATATGAAGTTGGGTACACTTATTTTCATACTAAACTATAAACTTAAATTTTGATAAGAGAACAGAGTTTCAACGAAATAAAAACAATATTATGAAAAACAAATTTTACTGTTTTATGTGGGTGTTGGAAAAACGTAAAAATGTGCATAATAATTGGAAGTTCATGTATGATTGACAAAACATAAAAACACATTCATTTAGGGCCAAATTCAGTACAAAAATCTGTAGTTAACTACCGTTTCTGAGTTAAATACGCACTGTGAATTTGGCCCTTATAGAAATTATTCTCTCGGAAATATTATTAAAGCGGATATTGTACCATAGCTTTAAAATTTTGATTGGGTGGCAACCCGAAAATATGTATGGATTAAAACACGTCAGATTACTTTCATTTGACACTGATATTGTCATATTTTTTTATAATTTTACGGTAATTGAATCTTATCCATTTCTTGTGACCATATTTTAGGCTATAACTCCGGTACCGGTAGAGGTATCGAAGCAAGATTTAGCTTCAAATGTGCCCCTTCTAAAGTAGATTACTATGTTAAAAGTTGAGAATAATCCGCCATGGTTCGCAGGAGATACGAATTTTGTCGTGCTAGATGTGAGCTCTGAACCACTGTGGCCCGTAGTGAATACACGGAAACGAAAAATGAAAAGTGAACCGGAGGAAAAAAAACATCATGAGTTTCATAATATTTTTAATCAAAATTCCATCATATATTTTTCAAATCGGCAACCTAACCGACATAATTGTTTATAATTGATACAATTTTGAACCTGGGCAACCATTTCATTTCATTTTATTATAGAAAAATTCGTGTAGAAAATCCATGGGAAATAAATTTTCCCGTAATTTTTGGTTCGGAATTTTTCTTGGGTAGAGACAGACACAACGGAAAATACAGCTCACATAGCACAGTTCATTCTAGAGATATGTTCGGTATTACGTAAGGAACTTTGTTTTATACATATGTATATAGATTTAAATATTTAAATTGTAGGCAACCCTCTTCAAAATTATTACTTTTGGTTAAGGGTGCAACCCTACTAAAAAGTTTTTATTTTTTGCCTCAACCAATCCTCCTTCAAAATGGTATTTCAATCATTCAATTTGGTGGAATATTATAGAAGATATGGCGCTTTATTGACCGAATACAGTGCCTTCAGATTTTTAAAACCAGTTCTATTAATAAATAACTAAATTTGAACAAGAGGATATTTTTCGCATGTACGTCAGCTTCGCCCCTTCAAAATGAGATATAGTTCATAAATTTGATAAGACAGTAAAGGTGATATTGTTTGGTAACAGAAAAATATCTTTTAGAAATAACTGCATATGCATATAGATAAAATTAAAGTTTTAGATTCCTTGTGCATATTGCAGTTGCAGCCTATTTCAGAAAGGTGTCATTTAGCTCCAAAACTAAAGATGTAGATGGAGTTAGATGGCTGGTGGTATGCAAAGTTTGTTATTCTTATTTATTTGAGATAATTTTTTATAAAAATATGGTTCATACTCGAACATAACTAACTAACTACCAACCAAACCAAACTAAAGCTGTAAAGTAGATATATATCTGAACTTACACGATCCTCTTTTAATTTTCAATGTGATGATTTTTCGTACCAGATTTCTCGTAAATATACATACATAATTATGTATGCACGACGCTCTGCGCGTAAGGCTTCTAAAGCTTTGATTTTGGCTATATGTTATTACTGAATGAAATAAAAAAATATGAAAAGCATGTACAATAAAACTAACCCAGTAAAAATTCAACTAATACTAACATAAGTTAGGAAGTAATCGTACACTGAGGGAAACAAATTTTAGAATTAAAAAAAAACGTGCTAAATTAAAAAAAAAATACGCATATGAAAGAGCACCAACCCAAATCGTTTTAAATTTGAGTATGTACGTTATAAAATATGTCGTTGCGAAGTGCACAGATGCCTTTTCGTTATACGAAATTAAAATTAAGAAGAAAAAAATTTAGCCTCATGGTAATTGAACCTGGACCCTCCTGGTAGCAACCAATTGTATCAAGCGTCTTTGCACACTCAGCTACAGCCATACATGTAAATGTGTTTTCAAATGTTGAGTTTGAATCAAAATCACAGCGCGCGATTAGTGCATGATTTCGTACCATGTATGTACATATGTTTTTTTTTTACGAGGAGGAAGCATCGAAAGCCTGTACCCGTCAGGGTGGGACTTTAACCCGAACTAAACCTCCTACTGTCCATGTACCGATCCCCCCGGTACCACCGTCAAGTATTCCGTCGGGGGGCGGTTTGAGCACTAAGCTTGCACGTACGTTCCAGTCAAATGTACTCAGTCCTGGGCTGTACCTAATAGGTTCTGCCACGTCTTAATGATAGTATTCTACTATGTATTTATTTAAGTATCTTTACCTGAAGTTAAAACCATATACAAACACAGGTACTTATATATTAACTATTTAAGATGAATGTTAAGATGATTTTCTTGTAGCGGTTGGGCCAGATTTTGAGCATCCCCGTCGCTGGTAGTTTCGTTGAACAGGCATTCAGAAATTTAATCCATGTCTTGGCGGTTGGAACGGCCTAGGTTCCATTCCGCCCCTACGCGTTGGTAAATGAACTTCATTGTTGGGGAGGCGGTCCGAGAGCGCCAGTTTCTAAGCCGCATAACCTTGGCGGTTGGAACGACCTAGGTTCCAATCCGCCCCTACGATTTGGACGAATAGGTTTCAAGGCCGGTTGGAACGGCCTAGGTATCAATCCGCACCGACGCTATGTTCTGGAGACGGTTTGAAAGCATAGTTTCTAAACCGCCTGCCTTGGCGGTTGGAACGCGCTAGGTTCCAATCCGCTCGTGCTCTTCGGGTTCGCGAATTTCAGAGCCGTATTGCCTTGGCGGTTGGAACGGCCTAGGTTCCAATCCGCGCTTTGGCATTACATAACTATTGCACGTCTCTACCGCTCTAGACATCTCAAACATTTCATAATTGACGCTATTTCACTGCTGGCTAAACTCCATTCCTCTCTACTTCTCAGCATATAATTTACTACACCTTCTGGAGACAGTGCTGCATTGATATACTGTTGGAGTCTACGTTTCTGTTCGCTGAATCGTGGGCACAGTAGAAGTATGTGCTCCGGGTCTTCGATGGTGCCTTTTCCGCAGAAGTCACAGTACGGATCACTATCGTGTTTGTACTTGTAAAGGCACACCTTGAAACTGCCATGACCGCTTAAAAATTGAGTTAGATGGAACTCTACTTCTCCATGAGACCTCTTTGTCCATCGTTCAATATCCGGAATACAGAGATGCGTCCATCGCCCCTTAGTTGAGCTGTTCCATTTGCGCTGCCATTCTAACAGGCGGTTTTGCCGTGCATGGGTTCTCTGGAGCTCGTCTCTTTGGCTTGAAAACAACATGACCGATTCTTTGGCCAAGATGTCAATTGGAAGCAGACCGGATATCACGAACGCCGCGTCGTCTGAAACTGNTCCTGGTAGCAACCAATTGTATCAAGCGTCTTTGCACACTCAGCTACAGCCATACATGTAAATGTGTTTTCAAATGTTGAGTTTGAATCAAAATCACAGCGCGCGATTAGTGCATGATTTCGTACCATGTATGTACATATGTTTTTTTTTTACGAGGAGGAAGCATCGAAAGCCTGTACCCGTCAGGGTGGGACTTTAACCCGAACTAAACCTCCTACTGTCCATGTACCGATCCCCCCGGTACCACCGTCAAGTATTCCGTCGGGGGGCGGTTTGAGCACTAAGCTTGCACGTACGTTCCAGTCAAATGTACTCAGTCCTGGGCTGTACCTAATAGGTTCTGCCACGTCTTAATGATAGTATTCTACTATGTATTTATTTAAGTATCTTTACCTGAAGTTAAAACCATATACAAACACAGGTACTTATATATTAACTATTTAAGATGAATGTTAAGATGATTTTCTTGTAGCGGTTGGGCCAGATTTTGAGCATCCCCGTCGCTGGTAGTTTCGTTGAACAGGCATTCAGAAATTTAATCCATGTCTTGGCGGTTGGAACGGCCTAGGTTCCATTCCGCCCCTACGCGTTGGTAAATGAACTTCATTGTTGGGGAGGCGGTCTGAGAGCGCCAGTTTCTAAGCCGCATAACCTTGGCGGTTGGAACGACCTAGGTTCCAATCCGCCCCTACGATTTGGACGAATAGGTTTCAAGGCCGGTTGGAACGGCCTAGGTATCAATCCGCACCGACGCTATGTTCTGGAGACGGTTTGAAAGCATAGTTTCTAAACCGCCTGCCTTGGCGGTTGGAACGCGCTAGGTTCCAATCCGCTCGTGCTCTTCGGGTTCGCGAATTTCAGAGCCGTATTGCCTTGGCGGTTGGAACGGCCTAGGTTCCAATCCGCGCTTTGGCATTACATAACTATTGCACGTCTCTACCGCTCTAGACATCTCAAACATTTCATAATTGACGCTATTTCACTGCTGGCTAAACTCCATTCCTCTCTACTTCTCAGCATATAATTTACTACACCTTCTGGAGACAGTGCTGCATTGATATACTGTTGGAGTCTACGTTTCTGTTCGCTGAATCGTGGGCACAGTAGAAGTATGTGCTCCGGGTCTTCGATGGTGCCTTTTCCGCAGAAGTCACAGTACGGATCACTATCGTGTTTGTACTTGTAAAGGCACACCTTGAAACTGCCATGACCGCTTAAAAATTGAGTTAGATGGAACTCTACTTCTCCATGAGACCTCTTTGTCCATCGTTCAATATCCGGAATACAGAGATGCGTCCATCGCCCCTTAGTTGAGCTGTTCCATTTGCGCTGCCATTCTAACAGGCGGTTTTGCCGTGCATGGGTTCTCTGGAGCTCGTCTCTTTGGCTTGAAAACAACATGACCGATTCTTTGGCCAAGATGTCAATTGGAAGCAGACCGGATATCACGAACGCCGCGTCGTCTGAAACTGTTTTAAACGCGCTGCAAACACGTAGTGCACATAAACGATAGGTCGCATTTAGACCACGGTAATATGAACAGTGGAGTACCTCTTGATGCCATACAGGAGCACCATACTTAATTTGACTTTTTACGACTCCTACCAGAAGCTTCCTACTGCGTTCTTTAGGGCCTCGGGCATTTATCATTATTCGTGATAGTGCTGACACTGTCACGGCCGCTTTTTTTTGTACATATTCTAAGTGCGCTTTGAACGTCAACCTCTTATCGATTTCGTGCTCGCTAATTCTAAACGTTACGTCTTCTGATTTTTTTCTAGTTGATATCAGGACGGCCTCAGATTTCTGTCCTGTGAGCATGACCCCGTATGCGGTGAGCCAAGACCTAACTGCATTCACGGAGCTGGTTGCTATGTCCCTGACTTCGGGCAAATGCTTTGCGGTTATCACTAATGCTAGGTCATCGGCAAATCCTATTATATGGACGTCTTGAGGCAATTTTACACGTAGAACACCGTCGTACATAATATTCCACAGGAGCGGGCCTAGGACGGAACCCTGTGGGACACCACCAGTGATTTAAAGATTTTTCGTGCCATGTGCACTTTCATACCACAGGATTCGGTTCTAAAACCTTCTGTCTCTAAGCGGTTGGCTATTACGCGATCTAAATTCTTACCAGCTATATCAAGCAGACATATTGGTCTAAAGATGGTAGATGGGAAAATGCCCTCCGCAAAACATGCGTTGAAAACTGACACAAAGGAATCAGTTAGATGCTTTGCTGCCAGTTTGAGGGCTTTATTAGGTACACAGTCGGGCCCGGGTGCTTTCTTGTCGTCTATTTATTCTACTGCATTCAATACAGTATATTTTGCTTTGCTGCCTCTATGCTTAAGTGCACATTTAAGATACCTACCCCAAAATGCGCATCAAATGCATTATTTTTAACATTTATAAGGAAACTGCTCCGATAGATGCATTCAACATACCTGCGCGTTGGCGATACCTGCCTTAAAAATTGTGCGACTAGTATCAATTATCAAGGAAAGTATTGCGTTTACCTGCACTGGCCCTACAATTACCTAATTTTAAAACCTTTTATTTATTTTGCTCATCTCGCAGAATAACGAAAATTGCTATTAATTTATGTAGTTATATAGATAATTAGATAACATTCGGTAAAAATTTCGCTTGCAGTAATTTCTACATGGTAAGTGCTCCGCCAATATTTGGTTTCATAGGGATTCGGATACCTTCCTCATTGAAGTAGTAAAGAAAATTCGCTTAAGTGCCTTTTTCGGTTACGTGCACAAGTTTTTCGTGCAAAGAAGGATGTGCAGCTAAGCAAAATATACTGTACTTCTATTGTTGTTACCCGTTCATACGATAATGGCATCTCGGTTTTCACCGGAGAAACGAGCGGCCTTTGTTTGGGGAACAGCGTCTCAACCGCAGTCTTTAGAAAAAAGGGACACGTTGGTGTGGGAGCTTTGGTAGCTTTCAATTTCTTTGTAACAATTTTGTAAGCATTTCCCCATGGATTTCCTTCTGCATCGTCACACAGCTCTAGGAAGTGCTGGCGCTTACTGTCTTTAATAGCGGTTTTAAGGGCGGTACGCGCTTTCTTGTACGTTTCTCGCCTTTCTTCGAAATTTTGTCTTCCTCTGGAACGTTGAAAACGCCTCCTGGCTTGAAGGCAGTGCGTCCTTTGAGATGCTGTTTGGTTGGTCCACCAATAAACAGTGTTGTGTGGTCTGAGTGTGGACCGCCTTTTCATTACCGCATCGCATGAGGCCCTAATGTCTGCCATTAGCTGTTTCGCCATGTTTTCTGCCGACCCTTCGTAATTACGTGCAGGTACCATTTCTACGAATACGTCCACGTCCAGTGAAGCAACTTTCCATCCTGAAAAAGTGGGCTTTCGAATCTCCTGCTGGGTACTGACCCTACCTTGATTTAAGTCGCATATTATTGCCGAGTGGTCGCTTTGCGTAAAACGATCGCTAATTTTCCACTTAATATGCAGGGACAGCCCTTGCTTGCAAAAGTCAGATCAATAACTGATCCATATCCGTTGCGGTTGAAGGTGTATTCGGTACCCGTGTTTAAGAGGACGATGTCCAAGCACGCAAATGCTTCCAAGAGCGCTTTGCCCATTGGGCTTGTTCTAGGGCAGCCCCATTCTTGCGCCCATGCGTTGAAGTCGCCAGCTATAATTACATTACTTCTCCCTCTGGCATCCAGGCAGAGTTTGTTGACAATATCCTCGAACGCCGCAAGGGGAGTGTTCGGTGGTATATAGCAACTAAATATACACATACAAATTTTCAAGTTTAGCGCATACAAAGCAGTTTTCGGAGACTACACATTGAATAAAACTCGGCTTTTGTCCACATGACCAGATTGCTGCTTTCCCGTCTATGTCGCGAGTCCATACTGTGGAATCTCTGTGTCTATAAGGTTCACTGAGGATTGCAATGTCTACGCTTAACTCATTTACTGTTTGCGCTAGTAGGTCTTGAGCGGACTGACAATGGTTCAGATTCAATTGGAGTACTCTCATGGTCTTTGTAGTTTACCGACAGCCTCCTGATAAAAAGGACATTTTACGCCTCCGGTGTGGTGATTTGCTCGGCTTGGGTCTTTATTTGCACATAAGACGCACTTCGCTGGGTTTTTGCATGTTTTGGCTGTGTGCCCTTCCTCACCGCATTTAAAGCAGGCACCTCTTCGATCCTCTGTACTCGAACAGTTTTTCGCGATTTGGCCCACGTTTAAACATTTGTAGCAACGTGTGATCTGAATTTTTTCTCGAATACGGCATATCACCCACCCGATCCGGACTTTTCGTTTTTCAATTAGAGCCCTGGCTGTGTCAGTGGGCAACAAGAGTGAAGCAGTTTGTGTACCACCATAGGCTTTTCTCAATGAGCGGATGTCTGAGTTTTTAACATTCATGTCACTATGTAAGGAATTGAGGGCTTCCACTACTTCTTCCCCGGATGTGATCTCATCAATATCGTGAATTTCCACCAGCGTTTGCTCTGTTAGCGCTTTCACCTCGGCCTTTCCAGATAGTAGTTGACCTACTGCAGTTTCTAGTTTTGTGGTATTTTGGTCCGATGTTTTTCCGAGTTGAAACAGCAGTTACCCATTTGCTCTTTTCCGTATTTTACGAACTGATTCACTGAAGTCCTTGAGGCTGTCCTGACTTTTAACCATTTTTAAAATGTCTGCATATGAACAATCCCCTGAACTTTTAAAAATGATGGCATCGGCGCGGGCCATCTTTCTTTTTGGGTTTAGCTTTTGCTTTTTCTCCACCTTGGTCCAACCCTCTTTGTCTGCTGCGATATTTTGCCCGCCATCCTCAGGACGACCACTCGGAATTTCATTGGCCTCATCCCGACCAGTAGGGTTTGTGTGTGACTGAACGGTTTCGTCAGCGCGAGGGGAAGAAAAATGCGACCGTTTCAATATTGGTTGGGCCTGATTTTCGGTTATAAGACCGCCTTCTGTTGAAGCCCTGCTACGCTTCGTTTGATTTTTGCCTACAATTGTTGGGCCAATTTGAGTGCTTTTCGACGCCGTATTTCCCTTGCTAGTTGTGTTTGCATCATTCCCAATGCTTTTGCATAGTTTAGCAGCGCTAGCTAACACATTCTTCATATGTTGATTTACGTCGTTGCCCGTTCATCAACCTACTCACCTCCTCAATCTTTGCTCTCACCATACTAATAGTGTGTGTGTCTCTCAGTTTGTTTACGACCTCCATATCTCTTATCGCTACAGGTCGCTCACTCACTTGATTTGATTGAGAGCCAGCTTCACTCCCCATCTCACTCCCANATGCTGAACGGAATCCTTGGGGCTCGGCTTACAAAATTGTCTCAAAAAAGCTGAAAGGCAGAAACATGAACCCGACAAACGCTGCATACCTAAAGTCCGTCGCGGGGACACTATTTCCTGTACAGAGAANAGTAGATTGCTGCGCCGCTTGAAATGCAGGTGAATGGGTGCGATCAGGTGATCGCGGTATTTTTGGATACCTACGAAAAGGGTATGCAGACTTACCTTCGGAATTCATACTTTCACCCATATTTTGTTTGCTAGTGCTCGTATGTTCCTCGACACCTAAAAACTGGGTTTCACCATGCACTCCACCATACCGTGGTGAGTTAGTGTCCATGCAGGAGGTGTGAAACCTCGCTTTTTCACTTGGCAGTACTTTTTTCTGCGTTTTGACAATTTTGTATACACTTGCTNCAAACCAATTCGGGTTTAGAAAAGGGAAATCCACTGTGAATGCGGTATCAAAAGTCATTAAGTTAGCACAAGATGCAACAAGCGGTACACGGTGGCTGGGAGGAGCAAACGAATACTGCGNACGGGATGCAACAAGCGGTACACGGTGGCTGGGAGGAGCAAAAGAATACTGCGTTATTGTTACCTTAGACGTAAAGAACGCGTTCAACTCTGCCAACTGGGCTAAAATACTCGATAGACTGGAGAGCATTGGCATTTCTTATTATCTTCGGAGACTAATACGAAGTTATTTCCATTCGCGAGTGTTGTGGTACGAAACGGAGGAGGGCCTGCAACGGGCTGAGATAACAGATGGCGTTCCACAAGGATCCGTACTAGGCCCCTTGGTATGGAACATTATGTATGATGGAGTNGTTGACACTTCTTTATTTGCCCCTCTGTTTGAGGGTACAACAAAAGTTTCGCGCACTTTTCACTCACTCTCTCTCTTTGCTTATATAGTAATAGCCAGAGATTTTGTTTGTATGTACATATGTATGTATGCTGCTACATTTNCATATGCGAAAAGGTAGCATCATCAGTCGGCGTGATTAATAGCTGGTTAAGTAGCTTCGGCCTAAAGCTAGCCGAGCAAAAAACAGAAGCAATACTTATCTCGGGTCGTAAGAAACTAGAGGAGGTAGCGCTAAAAATTGGCGACCACACCTTCACGACTAACCCACAATTAAATACCTGGGAGTGGTGCTAGACAAGCGTCTTACTTTCAGCGCCCACCTGAGCTATGTGAGAGAGAAAGCAGCTTCAACGATCACGGGACTATCGCGAATAATGCTTAATACGCGAGGACCGAAACAGCGCAGGCGCTTACTCGTAGCGAGCGTGGTTAAAATCCAAATACTGTATGCGGCCCCAATTTGGTCAAATGCCGCACAGTGTCCATCATACTTCCGCGGGGTCAACTCAACATACCGTTTATGCGCGCTCCGAGTTTGCAGCGCCTTCAGAACAGTGTCGGACGAAGCAGCTTTCGTAATCGGCAGTATGATACCCGTAGATATACTAGCAAGAGAATCGACGGTCCTTGCATCCACGCGGCGTACTCTAACTCAATTAGACCGACATCAAGCCCGGCAAAGCAGCGTTACGGAGTGGCAAAACAGGTGGAATAGTACGACTAAAGGTCGTTGGACCTATCGCTGCATACCAAACCTGGTATCCTGGCTTAATAGAACGCATGGCGAAGCAGATTTTTATCTGAGCCAGTTCTTGAGTGGTCATGGCTGTTTTAAGGCATACCTGTTTAAATTCAAACATGAGCACGACCCGTACTGCGACATCTGTCTAAGTGGCGTGGAAGAAGATGTCCACCACGTATTCTTTGAGTGCCCTCGTTTCCATCGGCAGATGAACCAACTTGAACTTGCCGTTGGAGGGGCGCTTACGCCACAGTCAGTAGTCGACTATATGGTGAAAGGAACCAGCGAATGGGCATCAACCAGCGAT